>NC_064648.1:153027511-153277511 GCF_023864345.2 Schistocerca serialis cubense | reverse complement strand
CGGACCCCCAAACACACATGTCCGTGGCTTCTGTACTAGAGAAAAAGCGACACCTTGAAAGCTAGTGTAAATAGTTTTCTGTACAACAGCCAAGAGGGAATAGTAAGAGTGGATGACCAAGAACAAAGTGCTCATATTAAAAAGGGTGTAAAACAATGGTGTAGTCTTTTACCCCTACTATTCAATCTGTACATTGAGTTGCAATGATGGAAATAAAAGAAAGGTTCAGGAGTGGAATTAAAATTCAAGGTGAAAGGATATCAATGATATGATTCGCTGATGACATTGCTATTCTGAGTGAAAGTGAAGAAGAATTACATGATCTGCTGAATGGAATGAACAGTCTAATGAGTACAGAGTATAGATTGAGAGTAAATCGAAGAAAGATGACGGTAATCAGTAGTAGAAATGAGAACAGCGAGAAACTTAACATTAGGATTGATGCTCACAAAGTAGATGAAGTTAAGGAACTCTGCTACCTAGGCAGTAAAGTAACCAATGATGGACAGAGCAAGGAGGACATCAAAAGCTGGCAAAAAGGGCATCCCTGGCCGAGAGAAGTCTACTAATATCAAATATTGGCCTTAATTTGAGGAAGAAATTTCTGAGACTGTTCACCTGGAGTACGGCATTGTACGGTCATGAAACGTGGACTGTGGGAAAACTGGAACAGAAGAGAATCGAAGCATTTGAGATGTGGTGCTACAGACGAATGTTGAAAATTAGGTGGACTGATAAGGTAAGGAATGAGGAGGTTCTGTGCAGAATCGGAGAGGAAAGGAATATGTGGAAAACACTGATGAGGAGAAGGGTCAGGATGGTAGGACATCTGTTAAGACATGAGGGAATGACTTCCATGGTACTAGAGTGAGCTGTAGAGGGCAAAAACTGTAGAGGAAGACAGAGATTGGAATACATCCAGCAAATAATTGAGGACATGGGTTGCAGTTGCTACTCTGAGATGAAGTTAGCACAGGAGTCAGAATACTGATGACAAAAAAACATTCAACTACTCCACTGCTTCTGCCTCCTTGTTTCCCTAAACCATAAAATGATCTACAAACACTGCTCCTTCCACCTTCCCTTCACCAGTTACTTGAACCACTATGAATGTCATCTCATCCTTCACCACAGGGAGTTTGTTCTCCCTCCTTCAAACCATTCCTCTGTTCCCTCCGATCCCATCTCTCTCCTCGCAGTTTCACACAAGTGACACTCCCATTGTACATTTATGTGAAGTTGTTTTGAATAAAATGAAAATATCAGTATGAGAAACCAACTATCTAAGGAAGAAAAACATATAAATTTATAAATATGAAAATATCTGAATGATGGAAGCAGAGATTTGTCTGAAATGCATCGCCCCAGTCAGTTGTATTGGATAATACTGTGCAGAACTTGACCTACTTGGTCTATCTTCTGAATGAAACTATTGATCCACTTGCACCTTATAAGGGTGAAGCTTAAAATGCTGTCGCACAATCCTCTGCGAAGCACTGCATATGATTTTTATGTTCCAGCATGGCGACTGCGAGATCGCTACAGGCTTTGTTGCAGAGTTGCAGGAACTCTTCAGATATTTTCCATTGTCCTGTCATTTCACATCTCTTATGCTTCTCATTGGTCACAGAACCCGTCTTATGCCATTGTTTTATACACCAGGATATTGCAGTTCTACCTGGAACACGGAAATTGTGGTCATTTCTGAGGTACTTTGTGCATTGGACAGGTGCAATGCTCTTCACACATAAAATTGGTATCACTTGTAAGTATTGAGTTCTGCAACAAGTAATGTGGACGTAATTGATCTTCAGCCTGTTTCCTGTGAAGTAACTCAACAGTTCGCTGTCAAATATTCTCAGACAGAACTGTGTATTACTCTCAAATTGGTAAGTTGTTCAACAATATTCTATTTAGACACTGGGGCTGGATTGCTGAGAACCTGAATCTGCCGAATTGTTGCCTTTTTTATTTTTTTTTTTTACGTTTGTGATGTTTATTTTTTGTATTCACTTATGTACATTGTGCCTTGTGTTTTTTGATTTGGACACAATTAATAAATAAATATAGTAGTGTTTAATGTACTTCTTACCACGAGAAAATCTGAAAGTCAAAGATTTCTAGGCATGTGGTTTCCTCACTAAAAAAAACCTAGCTTGCACATTTCTTATTACACTGAAGAGCGAAAGAAACTGGTAGATTTGCATAATATCATGTGGGTCCCCCGGGATCGCTTGAAGGGCTGCATCACGAGGTGGCACGGACTCGACTAATGTCTGAAGTTGTGTTGGACAGAACTGCCACCATGGATCCTGCAGGGCTGCCCATAAATTCGTAAGAGTATGAGGGGTTGGAAATCCCTTCTGAACACCGTGTTGCAAGACATTCCAGACACGGTCGATAGTGTTCGTGTCTGTGGAGTTTGGTGGGCAGAGGAAGTGTTTAAACTCAGAAGAGTGTTCCCAGCCAGTCCATAGCAATTGTCGTGCTGGAATTGCCGAAGTCTGTCAGAATGCACAATGGACATGAATGAATGCTGCACACACCCTAAACTATTACAGAACCTCCACCAGCTTGAAGAGTGCTCTGCTGACAGGCAGAGTCCACAGATTCACGAGCTCGTCTCCATACCTGTACACGTCCATCCGCTCGATACCATTTGAAACGAGACACGTTCGACACGGCAACAACACGTTTCCAATTATCAACATTCGAATGTCAGTGTTGACACGCTTGGCAAGACATAAAGCTTCGTGTCGTGCAGTCATCGAGGGCGCACGAGTGGGACTTCAGCTCCGAAAGCCCATATCAATGATGTTTTGTTAAACGGTTCATGTGCTGATGCTAGTTTATGGCCCAGCATTGAAATTCTGTCACATCGAACGATTCTCGTCAGTCGTCATTGGTCCCATTCTTGCAGGATCTTTTTCTGACAGCAGCAATGTCAGAGATTTGAAGTTTTGCCAGATTCCTGATATTCACGGTACACTCACGAAACAGTCGTACGAGAAAATCTCCACTTCACTGCAACCTCAGAGCTGTCGTGTCCCACCGATTGTGCGCCGACTATAACACCCCGTTCAAACTCACTCAAATCTCGATAACCTGCTATTGTAGCAGCAGTAACAGATCTAACAAGTGGGCCAGACTCTTATGTTCTTATACAGGGTGTTGCAAAAAGGTACGGCCAAACTTTCAGGAAACATTCCTCACACACAAAGAAAGAAAATATGTTATGTGGACATGTGTCCGGAAACTCTTACTTTCCATGTTAGAGCTCATTTTATTACTTCTCTTCACATCACATTAATCGTGGAATGGAAACACACAGCAACAGAACGTACCAGCGTGACTTCAAACACTTTGTTACAGGAAATGTTCAAAATGTCATCCGTTAGCGAGGATACGTGCATCCACCCTTCGTCGCACGGAATCGCTGATGCAGCCCTGGAGAATGGTGTATCGTATCACAGCCGTCCACAATACGAGCACGAAGAGCCTCTACATTTGGTACCGGGGTTGCGTAGACAAGAGCTTTCAAATGCCCCCATAAATGCAAGTCAAGAGGGTTGAGGTCAGGAGAGCGAGGAGGCCACGGAATTGGTCCGCCTCTACCAATCCGTCGGTCACCGAATCTGTTGTTGAGAAGTGTACGAACACTTCGACTGAAATGTGCAGGAGCTCCATCGTGCATGAACTACATGTTGTGTCGTACTTGTAAAGGCACATGTTCTAGCAGCACAGGTAGAGTATCCCGTATGAAATCGTGGCGGTGAATCGAGGAAGTACAGTACATACTGACGAAACTGAAATGAGCTCTAACATGGAAATTAAGCCTTTCTGGACACATGTCCACATAACATCTTTTCTTTATTTGTGTGTGAGGAATGTTTCCTGAGAGTTGGCTGTACCTTTTTGTAACACCCTGTATAGGCATTGCTGACTGGTTTCGTATTCTGCCCGTTTACATATCTCTGTATTTGAATTCGCATGCCTCTACCTGTGTCTTTGGCGCTTCAGTATATTTTCTTTAGGTATGCTCAGAAAGACATTTTCAATCATTACCACTTACCTCAGAATCCTCGGCCCTCTTAAGAAATAAGCAGACATCCTTATGGAGGCAGACGAGCTGGCACGGGTTGAACAGTGGGAAAGCTGAGAGCCTGACGTGAAGGGCGCACCTGCACATCGTACGGACAGACCCACCGACGGCCGTATTTCATTGCGAGCGGCAGTCGTCGGAGCAGGCCTGTTCTCCAGCAGAGTTAACCTGCTGCAAACGTAGCCTTGCACACGTGCCGAGAGTTGTCGCACGCTCTGTTGTTAGCCACCCGTGCCCACTGTGTGCTCAGTACTCTGTCGGACAAGTATCGACGAGAGTTTGGATGCTCTGCTTACCATGGTTCAATTCACGAGGTGAGTTCAGTCTACTCACAGCGTCCAGTTCTCTAGTTGTTACCGAGCCACGTACCTTTGCTGACTGTGTCATGTAGTGACTTTGTCCCAATCTGCTGGAAATACTAAAGTGGTGACAAAGGACGCCTTATGTGTGTTACACGCCAGTTGCTCCTTTCTATTTTACTTTCCCCATTTTCGTAGTGCTCACCTTGTCCAACCGTGGACTAAGAGTTTCTGCATTGCTGGCAGGAACAGTTGTGCCTACAGAAGGAGCAGTAACAGAAGCACATTCCGAAGCTGGTAATCCAGAAAGTGAATTCGCTTTGCTCCCTTGCTTCACTGGTGGGTGGCCACCCACACATGGACCTACAGTCAGCCTGGTTGATGGGGCTAGTTATTGTTATCCTGCAGTGTCGTCTATACCTGGTGCTGCAACAGAACTTCTTTATTTAATAAAACTCATTTTGTGAAGCAGAACTTTTTAATTTTTCTAATCATTTAGGCACATACTTAAAGTTTTCTTTTACACCGTTTTGAAATTCTTATGGACTGGGCAGTTTTTTAGGTTAGAGCGTCTCGGGAAAACAAGAAGGGCTTCAGTCACAAAGGGTGCAGGCTGAACACAGGAAGAACGTAGATACAGGCACCATTGGTAGAACTGTTGTAAATTGTAGCTGTGTTGGGAAAGTACCACAGCTCCAAGCGCTAATAGAAGGCACTGATGCTCAAATCGTTATAGGCACTGAAAGCTGGCTAAAGCCGGATATAAGCTCAGCCAAAATTTTTGCGAAGAACCTAACAGTGTTCCGAAAGGATAGCTACACACAGTTGGCGGTGGCGTGTTTGTTGCTGTTAGAAGTAGTTTAATTTGTCGCGAAATTGAAGTAGATACTTCCTGTGAGTTAGTATGGGCAGAGGTCATTGTTGGCAACTGGAATAATATAATAATTGGATCCTTTTACGGATCTCCCAAATCAGATAATACAGTTACTGAAAGGTTCAGAGAAAACTTGAGTTTGATTTCAACACGTACCCGACTTGTACAATAATAGTTGGTGGTGACTTTAATTTACCCTCGATATGTTGGCGAAAATACATGTTTAATTCCGGAGGTAACATAAAATATCATTCCAAATTGTGCAAAATGCATTCTCTGAAAGTTATTTCGATCAGTTAGTCATAAGCCCACACGAATAGTAAACGGTTGTGAAAACACCGTTGACCTCTTAGCAACAAATAATCCTGAGTTAATAACGAGCATCAAAACGGTTACATGGATTAGTGAACACAGGGTTGTCGTAGCGAGATTGAACATTGTAATCCCCAAATTCTCGAAAGATATACCTATTCAAAAAGCAGATAAAAATTCACTTGACGCCTTCCTGAGAGACAATCTCCACTCATTCCAAATTAATAATATAAGTGTAGACCAGATGTGGCTTAAATTCAAAGAAATAGTATCGGCTACAGTTGAGAGATCTATAACAAATAAATTAACAAACGACGAAGCTGATCCTCCTTGGTACACAAAACGGGTTAGAACACTGTTGCAGAAACAACGAAACAAACATGCCAACTTTAGCCGACCGCGGTGGCGGAGCGGTTCTAGGGTTTCAGTCTGGAACTGCGCGACTGCTACGGTCGCAGGTTCGAATCCTGCCTCGGGCATGGGTGTGTGTGATGTCCTTAGGTTAGTTAGCTTTAAGTAGTTCTAGGGGACTGATGACCTCAGATGTTAAGTCCCATAGTTCTCAGAGCCATATGAACGATTCCAAATTTAAACATTCGCAAAATCCTCAAGATTGGCGATCTTTTGCAGAAGCTCGAAATTTAGCGCGGACTTCAATGCTAGATGCCTATAACAGTTTTCACAACTAAACTTTGTCTCGAAACCTGGAAGAAAATCCAAAGAGATTCTGGTCGTATGTGAAGTATGTTAGCGGCAAGAAACAATCAATGCCTTCTCTGCACGATAGCAATGGATATACTATCGAAGACAGTGCTGCCAAAGCAGAGCTACTAAACACAGCCTTCCGAAATGCCTTCACAAAAAAAGATGAAGTAAATATTCCAGAACTCGAATCGAGAGCAGCAGCCAACACGAGTATCGTAGAAGTAAATATCCTCCGAGTAGTTAAGCAGCTTAAATCACTTAATAAACGCAAGTCTTCTGGTCCAGACTGTACACCAATTAGGTTCCTTTCGGAGTACGCTGACGCAGTAGCTCCATACTTAACAATCATATACAACCGTTCACTCGACGAAAGATCCGTGCTCAAAGACTGGAAAGTTGCACAGGTCACACCAATATTCAAGAAAGGTAGTAGAAGTAATCCACTAGATTACAGGTCCATATCGTTAACGTCGATATGCAGCAGGATTTTAGAACATATATTGTGTTTGATGAAACACAACTAGCTCTTTATTCACATGAAATGATGAGTGCTATTGACAAGGGATTTCAGATCGATTCCGTATTTCTGGATTTCCAAAAGGCTTTTTGTCAGTGTACCACACAAGCAGCTCATATTGAAATTGCGTGCTTGTGGAGTATCGTCTCAGTTATGTGACTGGATTTGTGATTTCCTGTCAGAGAGGTCACAGTTTGTAGTAACTGACGGAAAGTCATCGAGTAAAACTGAAGTGATTTCTGGTGTTCCCCCAGGTAGTGCTATAGGCCCTTTTCTGTTCCTCATCTATAGAAACGATTTAAGAGGCAATCTGAGCAGCTGTCTTCGGTTGCTTGCAGATGACACTGTCGTTTATCGACTAATAAGTTCATCAGAAGATCAAAACAAACTGCAAAACGATTTAGAAGAAATATCGCAATGATACGAAAAGTGGCAGTTGACGTTAAATAACGAAAAGTGTGAGGACATCCACATGAGTGCTAAAAGGAACTCGTTAAACTTCGGTTACATGATAAATCAGTCTAATCCAAAAGCCGTAAATTCAACTAAATATCTAGGTATTACAATTACGAAGAACTTAAATTGGAAGGAAGCCATAGAAAATGTTGTGGGGACGGCTAACCAAAGACTGCTTTTTATTGGCAGGACACTTAGAAAATATAACAGACCTACTAAGGAGACTGCCTACACTATCGCGAAATATGGGAGAGAGTGTCACAGAAATGATACAGGATTTGGGATGGACATCATTCAAAGAAAGGCGTTTTTCGTGGCGACGGAATCTTCTCACGAAATTCCAGTCACCAACTTTCTCCTCCTAATGCAAAAATATTTTGTTGACACCGACTTACATAGTGAGGAACGATCACCGAGATAAAATAAGGGAAATCAGAGCTCGTACGGAAAGATATAGGGGTTCATTGTTTCCATGCGCTATACGAGATTGGAATAATAGAGAATTGGTAGGGTTTATGTTTATCAATTTATTTATTTATTGAGTCCTTTGATCATATGTAGTACAGGGTACAGGATGATTTTGGACTTATTACTAAGTTCAAAATGATACATATTTAAATAATCATTTTTCAACATGCTACCAATTTCATAGTTGTAGTTCTTACAATGATACAATGTTACAAATTACGTAGCTTTAGTTCTTAACAGTTATTCTGGTCCAAGTATTCCTTTACTGAGTAGAAACAGTGGTACTGTACATATTCTCAGACAGATCTTTCAAAACCACTAATATTTTGTAAGCATTTTATACTATTTGATAGTCTATTATAGAGTTTCAATGAACCCTCTGCCAGGCACTTAAATGTGTTATGCAGAGTATCCATGCAGGTGTAGATATAGATTAGGTAAGTACGAGAGCTGCGCCGTAACTTCATTTGACACGCACGCTATTTGGTATGTAGTGGCCTGATTTTCGGAAGGATGCTCTGTACTGCAGCCTAGCATGCCTCACGAAATACCTTCAGTGTAGCATCGCTGGGCTGTGTCTGAGATCGTAAATCACTTGTAACACAGGCCACAACTTTCAGACAAACAACAAGTACAACAAGACAAAGAAATGACTCCCTCGGCCAATTAGATTGCATTAGAACGTCGAGGAGTGAGAACTTCACTCTAGCAACGCCCACAGCATTCTGCGCATAAACGTGCTTCTGCTGTTGGACATTCTGATTGTTCACAAGGTGAATTCGTGATGACTTTCATTAGCATCCGTACAAGCTGGCAATAGTACAGGACTTCAAATCTCAGAGGAACACGTGTGAGGCATTTCTCAAAAACATTCCTAAGGACACAACTGCTTTTTTCAGTGACGAAGCCCATTTTCACTTAATCGGAAGTGTCAATTGACAAAATGTGTGCCACTGGGCCGATATCAATCCCCGAGAACTGCATTGGAGGCTGCTGCAGTCATCTCAAGTGACATTGTATTGTGCAATTTCCTCACATGGGATTGTTGATCCCTGGTTCTTTGAAGAGAATGGGATCACAGTGGCATTGAATTCAAGCCAGTATGTGAACATGATGGAGGAACTTGTCTGTCCTCAACTTGGTGGACATTTCACTCCAACACTGTAGAGCAACAGCTTACACTTCAAGGGCATCAATGGCTGTTGCAAAGGAACATGTCGAGAAGAGGCTCACCTCAATAAGGGGTAATTTGGAGTCCAGTTATATGAACCGTCCAAGGAGCCTACAATACCGCTTTTGATACAGTAAATCACAAAATTCTGTTAAACAAGATGGAGGCAATAGGTGTAAGGGGAGTTGTGAAGCAGTGGTTTGAATCTTACCTTCAAGATAGAACTCGGGTAGTAGAAATCATCGCAGAACATAAAAATCAGAAAATCAAGTGGGTCTCAGATGCAAAGAAATTGGAAATAGGTGTCCCACAGGGCAGTGTTCTTGGTCCCTTATTATTCTTGCTTTATATAAATGACATAAAAAATCCTAATATTTCTACCAAAATAATGTTGTTCGCAGATGACACTAGCATAATTATAAGTGATGATAAAAAATCATTAACTACCACAACTGATATAGTCCTGAAATATATTCAACATTGGTTTAATGCTAATGAGTTAACACTTAATCTAAGTAAAACAAATTATATGCAGTATGGCAAAGCAACTCAAGATATGGACCTCCAGTCAAAACTAATGGATAAGAAGATAGAGAGTGTACAATCCACAAAGTTTTTGGGAATGCACATTGATCAAAACTTAAGCTGGAAAGACCATCTCAAGTACTTATCCCAAAGGCTCAATTCGGCATGTTTTGCATTGAGGATATTATCTAGAGTATGCAGCACAGACTGTACTAGACTAGTGTATTTTGCTTACTTTCAGTCCATCGTGTCTTACGGCATAGTGTTCTGGGGTAAAACTAAATCAAGCTTAACAGATATCTTCAAATTTCAGAAAAGAGCAATACGAATCATAACTCTCCAAGAACTCATTGTAGGCCCCTTTTCAAAGAACTGCAAATACTCACAATACCATCACTGTATATTTTTAAAAGCATTCTGTGTACAAGAGCACATATGAAAAATCTACGTACAAATGAAGACTGCCATAATTATAATACTAGAACTTGTAAGAATTTGTATGTAGAAAGGGTAAGGACAACACAAACCCAAAAGCATGTAAGTTATTTTGGAATAAAAGTCTACAATGCTCTGCCAGTGTACATGAAGGCAATAATAGATGAAGTAAAATTTAAGACTGAGCTTAAAAATTACCTTTTAAGCAAAACTTTCTATGATGTAGATGAGTACTTTGATTGTGTGTAAATTTATTGCCAAAAAATTTAATTTATATGTCTAAATTTGTACTTTTAAAAAAATGCCTTGAAAGTGATATTCCATTATTATGTCTGTAGTACTTGTACTAGTATGATAACTTTGTTGTGACAATTCCTACATCATGTAAATGATATACAGGAAGATAATAAAATGAAATGAAATGAAATGAAATACCTGAAGTCCAACATTCAGGTAGAAATGGCCAACGTACCTGCTGCTGTGCTAGTAAGGTTTATGAGAAATGCCAGGAACAGGATTATTCATTTTGTGGGCAATGGGGAACATCACCTATTTATATGATTTTCAGAACTATGGAAAAGAAAACTTTAGATATATACCTACACTATTAAAAAGGAAAGAAAATCTTATTCATAAAATGGGTTTTATTGTGTGTTGAAGTCAGACGGGTACGATGCCACACTCTCTATTACATTGTGCCAAATTTTCAGCCCTCCACTGAGCCCAAGAAGGTTTCCTTTGACAAACGTTGTCAGTTGCTTACACAGTATTTCGGCCATCAGACCCATGTTGTAGCAACGTGGCTGCAGTGGAAATAGGACCACAACTGCTACAGGCAGTCGTATGCAAACTGTATGGCTTATCAGCGAGGCCTCTCGCACAAGTGTCATTTTGAGTGTCCCCAAGTGCTACCTCTAACACAGACTCGCTAATTCGGGGCATAATTGTTCAGTTAGCTCGTGATCCTGAGGATCAGATTAGGGCGTTGACCTTACCTAAACCTCCTTTAGCTGACATACCATAAATTGCAGAATCACATGAGTTTATGGCGAGAGGTTGGGACAACCTTCCTGAGAATTGTCAGGTGGCAGAATTAGGTGTGCATGGTCAATAGCTCTAGATGCCCTGTCAGGTACCCTAGATGGTCTCGTCTCCTGCTGTGTCGTTGTGAGTTACCACCACTGACGCCGAGGCAACAGCCCCTGTCTGTCTTTGCCTGTCCTGACGTCGAGTTTTGTGTAGCTCTGGGCATCATAATTTTTGCCTGCAGTGAAAATTGTATCCTCAGTGTCATTAATTTACCACACATATGGCAAGCCAGTGGTCTTGCCCTGATTGCAATTTGTTGCATGAGTCACGAGACTACCGACAAGTTGTGGGCTTTTCGGGGTATGCCATCTGATAGAAACTTTGCAACTGTCGTTGACATTTGGCGAGCTGCGAGACCATCTTCAGGGCCCCTGGTGTACACCTCGAAAAATGATGTCACTTTTGATCCCTCGATGGCATATGAAACCTGATGGATGACAGATATAATCGTTTCAATGTCATGTGCCAGCAGATAGCGTAGTAGCATAGCTACCAGAATACCACCTTCGTCTACCCTTTAATAGAGTGTTTACAGCCAGAGACCTCAGAGTGGTGCAGACTTGCGAAGCAAGACTTGAATGACTTTAGCCAATGATAGACAGTTTTTGTTGGGACAAATGTAAGGATGTAGAGGCTTATCTCACTAGGGGTAAGATAGATACTGCCTACAGGAAAATTAAAGAGACCTTTCGAGAAAAGAGAACCACTTGTATGAATATCAAGAGCTCAGATGGAAACCCAGTTCTAAGCAAAGAAGAGAAAGCAGAAAGGTCGAAGGATTATATAGAGGGTCTATACAAGGGCGATGTATTTGAGGACAATATTATGGAAATGGAAGAGGATGTAGATGAAGATTGAATGGGAGATATGATACTGCGTGAAGGGTTTGACAGAGCACTGAAAGACCTGAGTCGAAACAAGGCCCCGGGAGTAGATAACATTCAATTAGAACTACTGACAGCCTTGGGAGAGCCAGTTCTGACAAAACTCTACCATCTGGTGAGCAAGATGTATGAGACAGGCGAAATACCCTCAGACTTCAAGAAGAATATAATAATTCCAATCCCAAAGAAAGCAGGTGTTGACAGATGTGGAAATTACCGAACTATCAGTTTAATAAGTCACGGCTGCAAAATACTAATGCAAATTCTTTACAGATGAATGGAAAAACTAGTAGAAACCGACCTCGGGGAAGAACAGTTTGGATTCCATAGAAGTATTGGAAGACATGAGGCAATACTGACCCTACGACTTATCTTGGAAGCTAGATTAAGGAAAGGCAAACCAACGTTTCTAGCATTTGTAGACTTAGAGAAAGCTTTTGAAAATGTTGACTGGAATACTCTCTTTCAGATTCTGAAGGTGGCAGGGGTAAAATACAGGGAACGAAAGGCTATTTACAATTTGTACAGAAAGCAAATGGCAGTTATAAGAGTTGGGGGACATGAAAGGGAAGCAGTGGTTGGGAAGGGAGTGAGACAGGGTTGTAGCCTCTCCCGGATGTTATTCAATCTGTGTATTGAGCAAGCAGTGAAGGAAACACAAGAAAAATTCGGAGTAGGTATTAAAATCCATGGACAAGAAATAAAAACCTTGAGGTTCGCCGATGACATTGTAATTCTGTCAGAGACAGCAAAGGACTTGGAAGAGCAGTTGAACGGAATGGATAGCGTCTTGAAAGGGGGATATAAGACGAATGTCAACAAAAGCAAGACGAGGATAATGGAATGTCTTTGAATTAAGTTGGCAGATGTTGAGGGTATTAGATTAGGAAATGAAACACTTAAAGTAGTAAAGGAGTTTTGCTATTTGAGGAGCAAAATAACTGATGATGATCGTAGTAGAGAGGATATAAAATGTAGACTGGCAATGGCGAGGGAGTTGTTTCTGAAGAAGAGAAATTTGTTAACATTGAGTACGATAAATAGTTTGGACAAGAAGAGAATAGAAGCTTTCGAAATGTGGTGTTACAGAAGAATGCTGAAGATTAGATGGGTAGATCACATAACTAACGAGGAGGTATTGAATAGGATTGGGGAGAAGAGAAGTTTGGGGCACAACTTGACTAGAAGAAGGGATCGGTTGGTAGGACATGTTCTGAGGCATCAAGGGATCACTAATTTAGTATTGGAGGGCAGCGTGGAGGGTAAAAATCGTAGAGGGAGACCAAGAGATGAATATACCATCAGATTCAGAAGGATGTAGGTTGCGGTAGGTACTGGGAGATGAAGAAGCTTGCACAGGATAGAGTAGCATGGAGAGCTGCATCAAAGCAGTCTCAGGACTGAAGTCCACAACAACAGCAACAGTTCACCACTTTACTCACTTCTAAAATTACTTTGCTGTGTTATATCCGACACAGTTTTCACAAGCCAAATAACACACTGCGCTTTCTGTTGCGGTGTACATATTGTTGGGTGGTTGCTCTGCACTGCACCCACACCTGGACTGAACAGAAGAAAAAAACAGCACTGGTGCCATCTCAAGGTCAAGCAGATCTGCCAACTGGCCAGAAACTGGAATAGTGCATGTCACTTTGTACAGGATCTAGGACACATTAAAACTAGGGACATCATTTTGCAAGTTCTTCTGATGTGCAACATGGTGTCCAGTATCACGAAATATTGGAAGACAAAATTAACCGTTGGGCAGTAAGCTACAGCTTTATACTACAAACAAGAATATTCTAGAATATGGATTGAGGTGAGTGATGAGTATGCTGAAGTAAATTATATGGGAAAGACTAAGTCCTACTGCAAATTGATACAACAAAGAGATAAACTATTAATCGTCAGGAGGACTTGGTGTAAATTATCAGTTGAACAAGGGTAACAAAATGTGGCTATTTTCAAATATCCACACTTGAGTAGTTTGTGTAAAAAGCCTCATGTTCCTAATTTACAGTATCCGTAACATATGACCTAGTCTCTTTGCAAATAGTTCTCCTAGTGCAAGGTGTAACTTGAAAACTAGTTGCTCAGATGAAGAAATATGCTACACTTGTATATTTTCTGATAGAAGCTGATTACTCCTTGTCCTTACCCTTGAAAATTATTTGTTTCTTATGGTCCTGAATGTCTAATCTAGGGCCATTCATTGAATTTACTTTGTCCCAGCATCATATTGTCACTTTTTCATGCAGAAATGACTGTGTGGGTCAAAGCAGTCCTGTGTGTAAGTTATACTGACCCACTTTTTTTATGATACCAGGACAACAGATGTGATGCTTTTTCTAGATCTACATCTACATCTACATTTATACTCCGCAAGCCACCCAACGGTGTGTGGCGGAGGGCACTTTACGTGCCACTGTCATTACCTCCCTTTCCTGTTCCAATCGCGTATGGTTCGAGGGAAGAACGACTGTCTGAAAGCCTCCATGCGCGCTCGAATCTCTCTAATTTTACATTCGTGATCTCCTCGGGAGGTATAAGTAGGGGGAAGCAATATACCTCATCCAGAAACGCACCCTCTCGAAACCTGGCGAGCAAGCTACACCGCGACGCAGAGCGCCTGTCTTGCAGAGTCTGCCACTCGAGTTTATTAAACACCTCTGTAACGCTATCACGGTTACCAAATAACCCTGTGACGAAACGCACCGCTCTTCTTTGGATCTTCTCTATCTCCTCCGTCAACCCGATCTGGTACGGATCCCACACTGATGAGCAATACTCAAGTATAGGTCGAACGAGTGTTTTGTAAGCCACCTCCTTTGTTGATGGACTACATTTTCTAAGCACACTCCCAATGAATCTCAACCTGGTACCCGCCTTACCAACAATTAATTTTATATGATCATTCCACTTCAAATCGTTCCACACGCATACTCCCAGATACTTTACAGAAGTAACTGCTACCAGTGTTTGTTCCACTATCATATAATCATACAATAAAGGATCCTTCTTTCTATGTATTCGCAATACATTACAATTGTCTATGTTAAGGGACAGTTGCCACTCCCTGCACCAAGTGCCTATCCGCTGCAGATCTTCCTGCATTTCGCTACAATTTTCTAATGCCTCAACTTCTCTGTATACTACAGCATCATCCGCGAAAAGCCGCGTGGAACTTCCTACACTATCTACTAGGTCATTTATATATATTGTGAAAAGCAATGGTCACATAACACTCCCCTGTGGCACGCCAGAGGTTACTTTAACGTCTGTAGACGTCTCTCCATTGATAACAACATGCTGTGTTCTGTTTGCTAAAAACTCTTCAATCCAGCCACACAGCTGGTCTGATATTCCGTAGGCTCTTACTTTGTTTATCAGGCGACAGTGCGGAACTGTATCGAACGCCTTCCGGAAGTCAAGAAAAATAGCATCTACCTGGGAGCCTGTATCTAATATTTTCTGGGCCTCGTGAACAAATAAAGCGAGTTGGGTCTCACACGATCGCTGTTTCCGGAATCCATGTTGATTCCTACATAGTAGATTCTGGGTTTCCAAAAACGACACGATACTCCAGCAAAAAACATGTTCTAAAATTCTACAACAGATCGACGTCAGAGATATAGGTCTATAGTTTTGCGCATCTGCTCGACGACCCTTTCGTTTAATAACTTACTTAACGGTACACGTCTTTGCCAATACTACAAAAATGTATTTGGAATTTTTTCGCTGTCACTATTCTTTGTTTTTTCCGCATAGCAAAAGAGAGGCAAAAATTAATTGGACTAAATTAATCACAGTTTCAGGTGCATTACATTACGTGTTGGGTAATGCACATGGCAGTTTCTCCCCCATCACATACTTCGTACGTAAATGCCTGGAAGTCAGCTTTTTTTTAAAAAAAGAAAAAGAAATAAACAAAAATTTCATGTATAACAGCAGTCTATACACATATGTGCAGTGCTGGTTGGTTGGTTGGTTTAAGGATAAAAGGGACCAAAGCAGTACTGAAGAAACAGACATAAAATACCGATAAATTTAAAAATATCGTCTGTAAACCAACTATTTACATTAGATTAGCAAGTTTCATATACTTTTAAATTGTCTTGTTTCAGTTCCTTGTTTCCTATAATTGTCCACTAAAACAAAAGAAAAAAAAGCATGCTTCAGGAAGTGCCCACTACAAACTGAAACGAGAATTTGGTTTGTTCTCTCTCTTCTATGAAGTCTCCTGCTTTCACCTCGAATTTACAATGATGCATAGCCCCTGGTACCTGTACCAAGCAACAGCAACATATACGATCAATGAGGCTGCAAATATTATGTGATTCGTTTTCACCCAATCACACATTGCGAGCAGCGGCAAGAGACGGTGTACACTGTACAATGATTGCCATCTTTCCCAAGGCATCGCGTTGGGCTGACATCTGTCGGCCATAACATGGAACCCTGCAGCACCCATTAGCCTTTTATTTTACTTCACATGAAGGAGTCTAGCAAGAAAATGTTGGAAGGAATAAGTATATTTTCGGCTGTACTAGTTAATTATTTTTAGTTCGTTAATAAGATAGCTTGAAGTAGTCACGTGTTCTTACCATTTATGACGAAAATACTTCGTACCCTGTTACAATCTTGGTAACACGGTCTTTATATGAGCGAGCTATGTTCAATGGAACACATTCACGCAATTAGATACATTTCATATAATTTTTGGACGGTGCGGATTGTAATAGTCCGAGCCGGTTAAAGGTGAATTTGTCTAAGGAAAGAATAGATATAGAATATTAATACGATTTTCAGAATAAAGTCAAGTTTACGTCCACCAATAGAATACGAAGGCTTGCTATTGCAGAAATAAAAAATTATATACAATGAGTTGACACCATTACCAGCAACACAAAACAAAAAAATAGTTTGATTTTAACTGTCAATAAGGACAATTTTTCATTAAGCATTTCATTAAATTTAATATGTTCCTTTAGGGAAACGGCAGAGCAAACATACACACCATTTACACGGGGACCCCATAACTGTATTTCGCAAACGATTACCCTAATACCGTTTTTGGTTGGTTATTGTAAACACTTCAAAATCGATTCTGGAAATCCGCTTCTAGTTGCCGGTTTTGCAATTCAGCAATCTATTTTCGCTCCCTTGTAAATTCAACCGGTTTTCAAAAGTACTGGACTGTCAGGTTTTGTCTTGTTTTTAAAAATTTTCAGCTATTATGGACGGAATGGCTTTTCGTACGGTGAAGGATAAGTGGAAATATTAGACTGAAGCGGTTTACACCTAGGCTGATTAAAGACAAATGGTGATTGTTCTGACTAACACAGAAACCATAACCGTTGTTTTCCGGGTACCAAATTTAACTAGGCTAGCAAATCCGCTTGAGACCGTAACATGTAAACACGAAAGCGAAAAACGGTTACCGCAATTCGGTTTTCTTATTTCAGAACATGTCTCGCATGTACACGTAGTGACACAATTCAAAAAAGATGCTGTTTGACCTGAACTGTAAGCGGTAAGCGAATGGTGCAGAAGATATGTGACGTAGTGGAATGGGTAGGACTTGTTCCAGGCCAGGGGCTGTCATGAAAGTTCCCTGCAGGCCATTGACTCGATTGTCTAAAATCAATATTATACCTAAACAAGTCAAAGTCTTTTTGCTATCTATCTACAATTGGCTTATGAAAATTAAATATAAGAATGACTTAAAGTAGGAATGCCTAATTAATTGCATGTAATGGATGAATTTTAACTTGCAAATTCTTCCAGTGTCGTCCCTGCACATTATAAATTAGATTAATTTAGTGACTATGTTAAAAATTAGTGTCCTATGAACTGTTGAAAACATCTCAGGAAAATAGTCCCTTCCTATAATTTGTTTGTGCCTGTTGTCAGCCAAGAGTTATGCAAGATCTTTTTTTCCACCCTTTCCGACTCGATAATGGTGATGTACGTGTTTGTGCCAGTGTGGGCTTGCACGCAATAAATGCTACAGTGTTTTGTGGTCATAGTGTATGTTCTTCAAGCTATGGTACTGCTTTTTCCATTGTTGAATTTCTTCAGCAGAACTGCTCAGTGAGTACCACGCAAATATAGCTTGTATCGATCAAGCATGAACAAAACAATTTGACTGCCTTTTGGAATTACATTTAAAATGGGTGTTTGTTTCACACATACTGTCGGAACTGAAACTTAGGTCTCATAGGTGGTTCCACTTTCGCTGCGTTCAGCTTATTCTTTCAGGGTACGTTAATTTGTTTTTAGCTTTGGGTGACGTTTCACACACTTAATCAATGAATCAATCTCTTTATTCATCTGTTAACAATATATATTGTATGGATGTCATCAGTTACACTGTTATTTCTTATATTTAATTTGTTTCGAAAACTTGGGTAATAAAAACGAATATTTTATATCAGTATATATAAATAATTACTTTTTCATCTTCTGATATTCTTCAATGCTATAATAACTATGTGCTAGTAAAAATTGGTTAAGATCTACCTTGAATTTATGAAATTTTTAAATTTTCTTTATTGTGGCAGGCAATGCACTAAAAAGTATTTTGGGCTGGTAGTTTACACTTTTTTGGAAGAGTGCCCCTTTGTCGGTGTCTCTGTGAAAATCATCTCTGTTCCTTGTCTCATGGTTATGAACCTGATTACTTAATGTTGAAAATTCCTGATGAGTTTTCAGATAGCAGACACATTCATAGAAGTATAAGCTACAGAGTGTCATTATTTTATGTTCTCTAAATATTTTCCCTGTATGCAGTGCTTTTTTTCTAAAAAAAGTTTGAGGGTACTCCGACATGGGATATAATGCTGCGAAAATTAGTTATAACTGAAGCATGGGATACCACCCGACTGCTTTTAGCCATGACGTCATCATCTTGTCGAACTAAAAAAAAAAGAAGAGGTATTGGACTCTTCGAATGACTTTACAGCTCAAATGAAGCAGGCAATACCGAGAAACACACAAACATACATGAGAAAGTGGTATCAAACACTTCAGTGTGTATCGCCTCAAATGAAGCATGCGATTTGAGCATACGCATATCCGTTTAGCACTACCATCGCCCACTATTAGCGGGCGAAGGCACTACATGCTTGTCGAACTGGCTGGCAGCGATTCAGTTGTCGAAAACACTTGCCGCAGCTTTGAAATGCTTGAAACAGTCAATGGCATCGATTTTCCCATCAAAAACTTCACTGGTATTGTTCATATCGCAATTACCAACACGAAAAAATGAAATAAAAAATTTACGTCTGTGAAATAAATCTTTGGCACTCTTCCAAGTTCTCAGCATCGTAAAAATATTACTTTGTCAATGAAAAATTTTAGGGGTATGCATCACCCAGCGTTCCCCCAGAAAAACAGCACTGCCTGTATGAAATTCTACAGGTAACCCCTTTCATTATTCTAATAGCCCTTTTTTGAAGTTTGAAAGCTTGTTTTTCCATACCTGTATTTCCCTAGTCAATCACACCACATCTAAGCGAACTGTTCATATAAGCATAATGGCCACATAGCAGTGATTCAGTGTTGCAACATTCCCAAAGCATTCTTAGCACATAGCGGCATTTACTTAGTTTTTTTACTCAAAACTTCTAGTTGCTTTTCCCGTCACAAGTGCTCATCCACCCATATACCTAGGAATTTTCTGTGTGGAGCTTGTGCAGTAACATAGTTCCCTAACTCAGCTTTTACTCTTCTTCTAGCTTTACTTTTAACTTTACCAAAATTCATCAATACCATTTTATCCTTATTTATGATCAAAGCATTATTGCTTAACCATTTTCCTCTCTCATTTATTGTCCTAGAGACACTCTGCTGTAGATTATCCTCAGTGTATCCTTTAATGAAAATGCTAGTGTCAACAGCGAACATCACCGTTTCTGCAAGTGTCAGATGGTTTGGCAAATCATTCATATACACCAAGAACATCAGAGGGCCTAACATGGAACTCTGTGGCACTCCATAGCTAGATCTTATTTAAAATAGGAAAGATACTCTTTGCTTTCATGACATATTTGTACTTTCTGTTGTCTATAAGAAAGATAAGACGTGAACCATTTGAAGGCTTGTCCCTAGACCCCATAAAATTCGAGTTTCATAGGCAATAAACGCTTTAGATAAATCTAAAAATATCCCGCAGCTTAATTCGTTCTTGTCCTGAAAGTAGTATTAATAATGTCAGTTAGGTGTGTACGCATACCAGTAGAACTACACTCATGCTCATAAATTAAGGATAATTGCAGAATGTGGTGCCACACAACGTGGCACTACACAAACCGGGCGCTAATAGTGTAGGCACATAGGGAACACACACGACGCAGATCTGTAAGTTGACGGCATTGGTGAGAAGTTGAGAAAACAGTTCCGAAACATGTGCGCTAAAAAACGCCACTGTTTCCTGTTCATGTACAGCGACATCAATCTGGGACGTGACCACCGTGCACACGTACACAGACCGCACAACGGGTTGGCATACTCTGGATCAGGTGGTCAAGCAGCTGCTGGGGTATAGCTTCCCATTCTTGCAGCTCTTTCTGTCTGAGCTCCTCAAGTATTGTAGGGGTTTGAAGATGTGCCGCGATATGTTGAACGAGAGCATCCCAGACGTGCTCGATGGGGTTTAGGTCTGGAGAACAGGCAGGCCACTGCATTCGCCTGATATCTTCTGTTTCAGGATACTCATCCACAATGGCAGCTCCGTGGGGCCATGCGGAAGGGGCCATCCACCAGGAGGAAGGTGGGACCCACTGCACCCCTGAAAAGGCAGATATGCTGGTGCAAATTGACGTCTTGATACACCTGTTACAGTTCCTCTGTCAAAGAAATGCAGGAGTGTACGTGCACCAATCAAAATCCCACCCCACACCATCAAACCACGACACTTTTAATTAGGTTCAGTGCTATGTTCACATAATGTTCATTGAATATATTAGCTATCTGTTGAGCATCTTCTATCACTTTACCCTCACTTTTAATTTAGAAGTCACAGGTCTTGATTTTACATTTTCCTATGCTATTATTTATAACCGTCCTGATCAATTTTGATCCATTGCTTCCCTTGTTAATGTATGAATCATTGCTTAGCCTCTTTGCTGCCTGTAAAACTTTCCTATAGACCTGTCTATATTTCCTATAATATGGTGCTATTGTTGTATTTATTTTAGCATGTTTGCTTAGATATCTAAGTGTGATTGCTGATTTTTTAATCCCTTGTGTTACCCATGTTTTTGTTTCTCACTGAATTTAATTCTTTTTAATGGGAATGCCACATCATAGCAATATTTATAATCAGTAAGAAAAGTGTCACTTTTTCTGTCTACATCATCAGTTTGCACTATGCCGCACAGCACCCTTTTTAGCATACTATTAAACATTTAAACGCCCCCCCCTCCCCTCAGGAACCATGGGCCTTGCCGTTGGTGGGGAGGCTTGCGTGCCTCAGCGATACAGACGGCCGTACCGTAGGTGCAACCACAACGGAGGGGTATCTGTTGAGAGGCCAGACAAACGTGTGATTCCTGAAGAGGGCAGCAGCCTTTTCAGTAGTTGCAGGGGCAACAGTCTGGATGATTGACTGATCTGGCCTTGTAACACTAAACAAAACGGCCTTGCTGTGCTGGTACTGCGAATGGCTGAAAGCAAGGGGAAAATACAGCCGTAATTTTTCCCTTGGGCATGCAGCTTTACTGTATGGTTAAATGATAATGGCGTCCTCTTGGGTAAAATACCCTGGAGGTAAAATAGTCCCCCATTTGGATCCTGGGTGGGGACTACTCAAGAGGACGTCGTTACCAGGAGAAAGAAAACTGGCGTTCTACGGATCGGAGCGTGGAATGTCAGATCCCTTAATTGGGCAGGTAGGTTAGATATAGTGGGAATTAGTGCAGTTTGGTGGCAGGAGGAACATGACTTTTGGTCAGGTGAATACTGGGTTATAAATACAAAATCACATAGGGGTAATGCAGAAGTAGGTTTAATAATGAATAAAAATATAAGAGTGCGGGTAAGCTGCTACAAACAACATAGTGAACGCATTATTTTTGTCAAGGTAGACACGAAGCCCATGCCTACTAAAGTAGTACAAGTTTATATGCCAACTAGCTTTGCAGATGATGAAGACATTGATGAAATGTATGATGAGATAAAAGAAATTATTCAGGTAGTGAAAGGAGACGAAAATTTAATAGTCATGGGTGATGGGATTCGAAAGTAGGAAAAGAGAGAAGGAAACAGTAGGTGAATATGGATTGGGGGTAAGAAATGGAAAGAGGAAGCCGTCTGGTAGAATTTTGCACAGAGCATAACTTAATCATAGCTAACACTTGGTTCAAGAATCACAAGAGAAGGTTGTATACTTGGAAGAATCCTGGAGATACTAGAAGGTATCAGATAAATTATATAATGATAAGACAGATATTTAGGAACCAGGTTTTAAATTGTAAGACATTTTCAGGGGCAGATGTGGACTCTGACCACAATCTATTGGTTATGAACTGTAAATTAAAACTAAAGAGACTGAACAAAGGTGGGAATTTAAGGAGATGGGACCTGGATAAACTGACTAAACCAGACTGTGTACAGAGTTTCAGGGAGAGCATACCAGAACTATTGACAGGAATGGGGGAAGGAAATACAGTAGAAAAGAATGGGTAGCTCTGACGGATGAAATAGTGAAGGCAGCAGAGGATCAAGTAGGTAAAAAGACGAGGGCTAGAAGAAAGCCTTGGGTAACAGAAGAAATATTGAATTTAATTGATGAAAGGAGAAAATATAAAAATGCAGTACATGAAACAGGCAAAAAGGAATACAAACGTCTCAAAAATGAGATTGACAGGAAGTGAAAAATGGAATAAGCAGGGATGTAGGCTAGAAGACAAATGTAAGGATGTAGTGGCGTATATTACTAGGGGTAAGACAGATACTGCCTACCGGAAAATTAAAGAGACCTTTGGAGAAAAAAGAACCACTTGCATGAATATCAAGAGCTCAGATGGAAACCCAGTTCGAAGCAAAGAAGGGAAAGCAGAAAGGTGGAAGGAGTATATAGAGGGTCTATACAAGGGCGATGTATTTGAGGACAATATTATGGAAATGGAAGAGGATGTAGATGAAGATGAAATGGGAGATAGAATACTGCGTGAAGAGTTTGACAGAGCACTGAAAGACCTGAGTCGAAACAAGGCCCTGGGAGTAGACAACATTCCATTGGAACTACTGACAGCCTTGGGAGATCCAGTCCTGACAAAACTCTACCATCTGGTGAGCAAGATTTATGAGATGGCGAAATATCCTCAGACTTCAAGAAGAATATAATAATTCCAATCCCAAAGAAAGCAGATGTTGACAGATGTGAAAATTACTGAACTATCAATTTAATAAGCCACGGCTGCAAAATACTAACACAGATTCTTTACAGACGAATGGAAAACTGGTAGAAGCTGACCTCAGGGAAGAACAGTTTGGATTCCGTAGAAATGTTGGAACATGTGAGGCAATACTGACCCCATGACGTATCTTAGAAAATAGATTAAGGAAAGGCAAACCTACATTTCTAGCATTTGTAGACTTAGAGAAAGCTTTTGACAATGTTGACTGGAATACTCTCTTTCAAACTCTAAAGGTTTCTGAGGGAATTAGATTAGGAAATGAGAGACTTGAAGTTGTAAAGGAGTTTTGCTATTTGGGGAGCAAAATAACTGATGATGGTCGAAGTAGAGAGGATATAAAATGTAGACTGGCAGTGGCAAGGAAAGCATTTCTGAAGAAGAGAAATTTGTTAATACTGAGTATAGATTTAAGTGTCAGGAAATAGTTTCTGAAAGTATTTGTATGGAAGTGAAATGTGGACTATAAATATATTGGACAAGAAGAGAATAGAAGCTTTTGAAATGTGGTGCTGCAGAAGAATGCTGAAGATTAGATGGGTAGATCACATAACTAATGAGGAGGTATTGAATAGAATTGGGGAGAAGAGGAGTTTGTGGCACAACTTGACAAGAAGAAGGGACCGGTTGGTAGGACATGTTCTGAGGCATCAGGGGGATCACAAATTTAGCATTGGAGGGCAGTGAGGAGGGTAAAAATTGAAGAGGGAGACCAAGAGATGAATACACTAAGCAGATTCAGAAAGATGTAGGCTGCAGTAGGTACTGGGAGATGAAGAGGCTTGCACAGGATAGAGTAACATGGAGAGCTGCATCAAACCAGTCTCAGGACTGAAGACCACAACAACAACAACAAACAATTAAAAACCCTTATGTTGTTTGCATTAATAAGTCTTCTTTGTACATCTTTTTCAGTGACTGTGCCTTTCTTATTGTTCTCATTCCTTATTATCATTTTTAAAGCCATACGGTCACAAAAGCTTGTGTCTGTTACTTCAATATTGTACTCAATGCTTTGTTTGTTGGTAAATATGTGATCAAGTGTTGTTTCAGACCCATCCCCATATCTGGTAATTTCCTGCACCAAGGTTGCATTTTGTATGAGTTAAACAGATTTAATAATTGGACCTTGTTCTTATTACTTTTGTTAAAATTAATTTTAAATTCACCATAACTACTATGTATTTTGACCTGCCTCTCAATTCAATTACAGTATCATCTATATAATATAAGAATTGTGTAATGTCACCTGATGGGGATCTATAGATGCAAGCAATGATAGTCTGACAATCAGTAAGTTCACAATTACAACATTCAAAATCTTTTTCCGCACACTTCACCTTGCTAAGTTTTGCCTCTTTATATTTAACATTACTTCTAACATAGATGCTTACACCTCCACATTTATGAGTTTCCCTGCAAAAGCTACTTATTAAGCCAAAGTCTGGTACATTTGCTGCACAATTCTGAGTGTCCCAGAGCGAGTGCTCATTGATACGCAGCACAGAAAAATTACTTCCAGCTCACACATTTTGTTGCTTAATTCCTGTACATTCGATACAGCAAAGTCGAGCCACCTAGATTTTTTTGCACAGCTCACCCTAGTGTCCCCTTCAGTCTGCTTGGTAGAAAAAAATTCTTCAAGTGCGATGATCTCGTGACTCTTCTGATTGGCAGTCTGCTGATTGTTTCTACTGGACTGGATGCTGCTGTTGACGATGGTGGTGTGTCTGCTGCTGCTGCTAAAGCTGACAGATTCTCTGCTGCTACTGGTTGTTGTTGTTGATCTGCAGCTGATAATGGAGATGTTGTTGTTGTGCTGTCTCTGGTATTGACAGACACTCAACTGTCGCTATTCTTCTTTGTGCAAGTAGGTCCGTCTCCTTATACAGTGTCTTCCTTCCTGCCACATCGTTTGCTGCTTCTTCTAACTTTTTCACTGATCTCTTGGGTATGTTTACTTCTTGAGTACTTGTGATGTAAATAGGTACATTTTTCACTTTTAAGGATTCTCTTGTTATTTGTGCACGAGTTGTGTCAGTAACCATTCTCACTGATGTTTTACCTGAGACTGCAGTATCCTTCCATTTAAGCTCTATTGCTGTTTTGTACACTTCTCTGTTTGTTTCCACTGATTCATGAATTCTTGCAGCCATTAGTTCTTCACCAGTTGCATTTTGCATTTAGGTGCTGTCCATGTGCTGTATATAGCTCCTTGTTACTAGGAGTATTAAATGAAACAAGTATTATGGATGCCTTTCACTATTTTTTTTTTTTAGTTTTCTGCTTGTGGATTGAATTTACACAACACCAATCAGGCAGGTGCCTGTGTGATACTCCAGCTACAATCACACTTTTATTTTGTAATGCTGACAAGGGTTTTTGTAATGAACAATTTGCCAAGTTGGCTTCATCCTTTGCTACGTCATTAGCCCCTGCCCAAATAACTGAAAATCTTCTTTTGTCAGATTATGAAGATCATTGTATTTTTGTAATATTACACACTTGTGGGGGCACCTGGTATCACCTTCCCTTCAATGTCATATTTATTTGAAGTTAAATTTAAAATGTTTCTTGCACTGTCTCTGCCATGGCTACCAGAGGCAACAAATATTTTGGGTCTCCTACTCACTAACTGACTCTCAGGAGCAAAGTTTTGCATGTTCATTGCTGCACCCTTAGATTGATTTCCTTTTAAAACTGCATTCTTTGTTGTGGTATGCACACTGTATTGTGAATAGTGCTTTCTGTTGGACACCTCGAATCTGTAGTTTTTACACATTTCTTTCTTGGCTGATTCTCGCTTCTGGAATTTGTTTATTAATACACATATAATTCTTTTCGAATACTTGACAATCACTGCATTTCCAGCTTTTCACTCTATCTGTCACATTTACACACGAGTTATGGAATTTCCTCTTACACTTTGCACAACTGACACCTTTTCTTGCTGTTTTGTTACAGGAACATGGTTTGTTCCACATATCCTCACTTATTTCTTAAATAGTATTCAAATTTTCCGAACTGTTTGCGGCCAACGTGCACGAGTTAGTTACAAAACACAGGAAGTCCCTGTTCTTTCGACAGAGCTCCGTACTTTTAGTTACACTCAAAGAACAATTACTAATCCACATGTGCACACCATAATATGTTTAGATTAAGTCTGTTTCTTCAGGGGATATTCACCTAAATACTGAGTAAAGAATTCAGTGCTAAGCTGTCTTCAGCTACATTTGCTGTGGAAGTACCCGGCTCACAGTTGAGGCCAATTCAGCAGGTGTCTTGTAATATGGTAGCAAAATTTCCCGCCTACCAAAATAGTAATTTAACACTCACTCCAAAAAGTGTTAAAATTCTTCTTGCACTTGCATAACTTTTAAATGTATTGTAATATCACAATTATGACCTGAAATCAATTTTTAACAAATTGAAAAAAGCTGCTGAATTGTATACTTCACTGCAGTGTAACTAAAGAAGCATTTTCCTTTTTTATTGTTTGTTGTAAAATGTTAGCTATTGCCACTGTGTGTTCTGTCATTGGATATTCCACAGTTTAAATATTACAGCTGAGATTCTGGTGAAGCAAAACTTTCAATATGCCGTCACTGCAAATCAGATTAAAACTATCCCTAGTAACAAGTCTCTCTTCCTGTACCCAACAAATGAACAGGAAGTGGTAAAAACAATAGGGGAGCTAGAATCAAAATTTTCCTCTGGTACTGACAACATACCAGACCATATCATTATAAAATGTGCACCCTTAGTAACTAGGTCCATGGCAGACATATGCAATAGTTCCTTTTTTCAGGCAATCTTCCCAGAAAGGTTAAAAATAGCTAAAGTGAAGCCATTGTACAAAAAGGGTGAAAAAGCAGATATAACAAATAATAGGCTGGTCTCTCTACTATCTGTTTTTTCTAAAATAATTGAAAAAATCTTTTATAAAAGACTCGTACATTTCATTGAAAAAAAAAAAAAAATTTTTTTTCTCACCTACACAGCACAGTTTCCGAAAATGTAAATCCACTGAGACAGCTGTTATCGATTTCTTAAATGAAGCTTTAAATGCATTAGATAAAAAAGAACACATAGCAGCAATATTCCTAGATCTTTCAAAAACATTTGACATTATTAACCATGGTCTATTGCTTAGAAAGCTAGAAAATGTTGGTGTCAGAGGCCCAGCCTGTGAGTGGGTAAAGTCATATCTACAAAACAAGACACCAAATAGTTGAAGTCTTGTACAAAGAAGGAAAAACTTTAACTTCCTATCAATCAGAAAAACAGTGTGTTAAATACGGTGTGCCACAGGGTTCTGTACTGGGACCAGTCTTGTTCTTGCTGTTTGTAAATCACCTAGAACCATCCACCCCTAACTATTAGTACATTAAATATGCCAATTATACAAATATACTTATCATAGGAAAGACCCCAAAAGAGCTCCAAAATGAAATAAAAAAGAGCACTTCACAGGTATCAGAATGGTTCACAGTGAATAACTTAATAATAAACACACATAAAACAAACACTGTGCATCTACACACAGTGCAGAATAAACAGCCTTTAACTGCAACCACAGAACTGTTAGGCAAAAGAGTTGAAATTGTAAATAGGACCAAATTTCTTGGAGTTTGGATCCAAGATTACCTAAGATGGCAGAAACACACACAACACCTATGTAGTAAATTAAATATCATTTGTTATAGTATAAAAATTCTTGCTGGATGCACATCAATGCAAGCCATAAAAAATGTGTACTATGCCCAAGCAGAATCACTACTAACATATGGTTTAATTTGCTGGAGAAATTCACCACCCAGCACAAGCTGTTTTATTGCACAAACGAGTATTATAACAGCCTGTGAAGGCTCAGCACCTCGATCTTCATGCAAACCCTGATTTAAAAAGCTTCATATTCTTCCATTACCATGACTATATATCCTAGAAACAAAATGTTTGTAAGGAAAATCGTACATGGAAATAGCAAGATTGCTCCAAAAAACCAAAATATCCATTCATACAACACAAGGAATAATCAAGATTTACATATACAGTTTTCACATACAACACTAAAACAAAAAGAACCCTTGCAAGCAGGAAGAAAACTGTGTAACAAACTGCCTAAAAAAATTAAGGCAATAACTGTTGTTGTTGTCTTCAGTCCTGAGACTGGTTTGATGCAGCTCTCCATGCTACTCTATCCTGTGCAAGCGTCTTCATCTCCCAGTACCTACTGCAACCTACATCCTTCTGAATCTGCTTAGTGTATTCATCTCTTGGTCTCCCTCTACGATTTTCACCCTCCACGCTGCCTTCCAATACTAAATTGGTGATCCCTTGATGCCTCAGAACATGTCCTACCAACCGATCCCTTCTTCTGGTCAAGTTATGCCACAAACTTCTCTTCTCCCCAATCCTATTCAATACTTCCTCATTAGTGATGTGATCTACCCATCTAATCTTCAGCATTCTTCTGTAGCACCACATTTCAAAAGCTTCTATTCTCTTCTTGTCCAAACTATTTACCGTCCATGTTTCACTTCAATACATGGCTACACTCCATACAAATACTTTCAGAAATGACTTCCTGACACTTAAATCTATACTCGATGTTAACAAATTTCTCTTCTTCAGAAACGCTTTCCTTGCCATTGCCAGTCTACATTTTATATCCTCTCTACTTCGACTATCATCAGTTATTGTGCTCCCCAAATAGCAAAGCTCCTTTACTACTTTAAGTGTCTCATTTCCTAATCTAATACCCTCAGCATCACCCGACTTAATTCGACTACATTCCATTATCCTCGTTTTGCTTTTGTTGATGTTCATCTTATATCCTCCCTTTAAGACACCATCCATTCTGTTCAACTGCTCTTCCAAGTGCTTTGCTGTCTCTGACAGAATTACAATGTCATCGGCGAACCTCAAAGTTTTTATTTCTTCTCCATGGATTTTAATACCTACTCCAAATTTTTCTTTTGTTTCCTTTACTGCTTGCTCAATATACAGAATGAATAACATTGGGGAGAGGCTGCAACCCTGTCTCACTCCCTTCCCAACCGCTGCTTCCCTCTCATGCCCCTCGACTCTTATAACTGCCATCTGGTTTCTGTACAAATTGTAAATAGCCTTTCGCTCCCTGTATTTTACCCCTGCCACCTTTAGAATTTGAAAGAGAGTATTCCAGTCAACATTGTCAAAAGCTTTCTCTAAGTCTACAAATGCTAGAAACGTAGGTTTGCCTTTCCTTAATCTTTCTTCTAAGGTAAGTCGTAAGGTCAGTATTGCCTCACGTGATCCAGTGTTTCTACGGAATCCAAACTGATCTTCCCCAAGGTCGGCTTCTACTAGTTTTTCCACTTGTCTGTAAAGAATTCGTGTTAGTATTTTGCAGCTGTGGCTTATTAAACTGATAGTTCGGTAATTTTCACATCTGTCAACACCTGCTTTCTTTGGGATTGGAATGATTATATTCTTCTTGAAGTCTGAGGGTATTTCGGCTGTTTCATACATCTTGCTCACCAGATGGTAGAGTTTTGTCAGGACTGGCTCTCCCAAGGCCGTTAGTAGTTCTACTGGAATGTTGTCTACTCCGGGGGCCTTGTTTCGACTCAGGTCTTTCAGTGCTCTGTCAAACTCTTCACGCAGTATCGTATCTCCCATTTCATCTTCATCTACATCCTCTTCCATTTCCATAATATTGTCCTCAAGTACATCGCCCTTGTATAGACCCTCTATATACTCCTTCCACCTTTCTGCTTTAGACACTGGACTCGCATTCGGGAGGACGACGGTTCAATCCCGCGTCCGGCCATCCTGATTTAGGTTTTCCGTGATTTCCCTAAATCACTCCAGGCAAATGCCGGGATGGTTCCTCTGAAAGGGCACGGCCGACTTCCATCTCCATCCTTCCCTAATCCGATGAGACCGATGACCACGCTGTCTGGTCTCCTTCCCCAAACCACCCAACCAACCTTTCTGCTTTCCCTTCTTTGCTTAGCACTGGGTTTCCATCTGAGCTCTTGATGTTTATACACATGGTTCTCTTATCTCCAAAGGTCTCTTTAATTTTCCTGTAGGCAGTATCTATCTTACCCCTAGTGAGATAAGCCTCTACATCCTTACATTTGTCCTCTAGCCATCCCTGCTTAGCCATTCTGCACTTCCTGTCGATCTCATTTTTGAGACGTTTGTATTCCTTTTTGCCTGCTTCATTTACTGCATTTTTATATTTTCTCCTTTCATCAATTAAATTCAATATTTCTTCTGTTACCCAAGGATTTCTACTAGCCCTCGCCTTTTTACCTACTTGATCCTCTGCTGCCTTCACTACTTCATCCCTCAAAGCTACCCATTCTTCTTCTACTGTATTTCTTTCCCCCATTCCTGTCAATTGTTCCCTTATGCTCTCCCTGAAACTCTGTACAACCTCTGGTTCTTTCAGTTTATCCAGGTCCCATCTCCTTAAATTCACACCTTTTTGCAGTTTCTTCAGTTTTAATCTACAGGTCATAACAAATAGATTGTGGTCAGAGTCCACATCTTCCCCTGGAAATGCCTTACAATTTAAAACCTGGTTCCTAAATCTCTGTCTTACCATTATATAATCTATCTGATACCTTTTAGTATCTCCAGGGTTCTTCCATGTATACAACCTTCTATCGTGATTCTTAAACCAAGTGTTAGCTATGATTAAGTTGTGCTCTGTGCAAAATTCTACCAGGCGGCTTCCTCTTTCATTTCTTAGCCCCAATCCATATTCACCTACTACGTTTCCTTCTCTCCCTTTTCCTACACTCGAATTCCAGTCACCCATGACTATTAAATTTTCGTCTCCCTTCACTATGTGAATAATTTCTTTTATTTCATCATACATTTCTTCAATTTCTTCGTCATCTGCAGAGCTAGTTGGCATATAAACTTGTACTACTGTAGTAGGTGTGGGCTTCGTATCTATCTTGGCCACAATAATGCGTTCACTATGCTGTTTGTAGTAGCTTACCTGCATTCCTATTTTCCTATTCATTATTAAACCTACTCCTGCATTACTCCTATTTGACTTTGTGTTTATAACCCTGTAGTCACCTGACCAGAAGTCTTGTTCCTCCTGCCACCGAACTTCACTAATTCCCACTATATCTAACTTTAACCTATCCATTTCCCTTTTTACATTTTCTAACCTACCTGCCCGATTAAGGGATCTGACATTCCACGCTCCGATCCGTAGAACGCCAGTTTTCTTTCTCCTGATAACGACATCCTCTTGAGTAGTCTCCGTCCGGAGATCCGAATGGGGGACTATTTTACCTCCGGAATATTTTACCCAGGAAGACGCCATCATCATTTAATCATACAGTAAAGCTGCATGCCCTCGGGAAATATTACGGCCGTAGTTTCCCCTTGCTTTCAGCCGTTCGCAGTACCAGCACAGCAAGGCCGTTTTGGTTATTGTTACAAGGCCAGATCAGTCAATCATCCAGCCTGTTGCCCCTGCAACTACTGAAAAGGCTGCTGCCCCTCTTCAGGAACCACATGTTTGTCTGGCCTCTCAACAGATACCCCTCCGTTGTGGTTGTACCTACGGTACGGCTATCTGTATCGCTGAGGCACGCAAGCCTCCCCACCAACGGCAAGGTCCATGGTTCATGGGGGGGGGGGGGGGGGGAGGCAATAACTGACATGCATAAATTCAAAACTGCAGTGAGTGACTGACTGCTACAGAATTGCCACTATAGTGTTGGTGAATTTTTATCTACATTGTAATTATGTGAAAAATTTACATAGTTTATACAATTAAGGCCAAAATAAGAAATGTGTACATGTAGATTTATCTGTGTATTATATGTGGTCTATTACATATATGTGTGTGTCTGTATAATGAATGCCAAAAGTATGAAATGTGTGCATATAAAATTTATTTGTGTATTTGTGAAATGTTATTTCCATATGTAAGAGTTATATTGCTATATACTGAAAACCATACAACAGTTTTTCTGGTAAACTTTACTGCAAATTACTTGACTTGTCCTATATCATTATGTACCCCTGTTCAGTGTATGATTCACAGGACCAATAAATATAGAATACAAATAATCAGATACTGAAACTGGAGTGGTAACTGTGTAAACCACTGCTGTGTAAATAGTAATTTGTTCCTTACTTGAGTGTGCACTCCTCACCTCATCCTGATGAGCAATAAAGGTCTCACTGAACTTAATCTGGAGTGCACTATACTGTTTCCTACACAGAACACTGAATGCAGCATGACCAGTAATGGGTTTTCACCGCCACACTGGTGGGCAAACAGCATCAGGGTCTGCTCTGGTTGTTGGCAGTCACCGTGTGAAATATAACATTATGGGAGTAAATAAGTTAAACGTGCTATTGTATTCTTTTATTTCTAAAATATGAAGATGTGTATCCAAATAGCATACCAAAATTTTTGGAGGTCTCTAAATGATTCACTAGAACAATGAAACAGCAAGGTAATATTTCATACCAAATACATGATTTTTATCCACTTTGAGTAAATATTCATCAATCCATTTTCACTAAAAATATATCTTATATCTCATTATGGTTCAATAAATTATACAGCTTCAGAAATTGTACATTATGATTTTTGAATTGATATACAGGAAGACAAAATCTAATGCATATCAAAATTCAGCACTTTGATTTGACTTTTCATTAAATTACATGTGTAAATTAAACATTGAAACCACACAAATGCATAACTATATCCTTCAGGTATTTGAGAAAATAAATGGATGAAAAGGCAATTATTTACTGTACTGATAAAAATGGAAGTGATAGATATCATACAATCTTACAAGTTTTCTATTGAAGGAAAACAGGAGACAACAAACTGAAATTAAAGAGGTTCCACTGCACCCCTCACTAGCTCGATTGTTGGCTGGTAATGGTCTGGGGTAGGGAGGGAAAGAGTGAGGGGAAACTGGAGAATGTGAGGTCATGTACGAAGCCCTGCAAATTTATTTTTCTATAATAGAAGTACCATTGCCCTGTATGGATTAGAATAATGATAGTCATTTATCTTGATATGTGTTAATTTGTTTTTGAACTTTTGCAGACTTGTAACTTTCTATAGAGTTAACACACACCTCTACAGACTTTTAGTTTTTTTTTTATATCTAACCACAATCACTGAAAGTTGCAAATGTGAAAAAAGTCAGATGTTTTAATCGAATATGTGTACCTTTTATTGTTTATATAGAATGAACCATTAATATGTGTGTTCATCACGTCGCTTACAGAATTGACCAAATACCCGCTTCCAACCCATCTGTTCTAAAATAGTCATCTGGAAGTTAAGTAAGTTGTGTCAACATTTGCTCTCATAGAAGCTACCACTATCGGAACAGCTGATGACTTTCCAGGTAGTAATGAATTATTGGATGGTGCTCTATAGTGATTTACATATACCAGTATATGGATGCTCACCTTATCGGATTTTAGCTGTTTCTTGCCGATGCTGTGATTGATCTGTTTAGTCTGTAGAGGACCAAATAGGTAGCATAAAATGTCTGCTTCAAGTATATAATAAATGCATTATTTCCTTAACACATTCTGTAAACCATCATGTATAACTGTAGAGAGAATCTAAACATTGCCATTGTTTACGAGAAATAGCATTTGTTGTCAAGTACGCAGCTCGTACTAGGTAAAAGAAAAAAACAATAAACTGTTAAGCATAGTGCTATGATAAGGCCATTAATTTTTATTTCCTGGGATACATAAAGAGTCCAGTGCAGTTATAATGAAATATTGGTTTACCAAGAGCTGTTACTTACATTAGAAATAGATGTGTGAGCTAGCTTATGCCTTAGGGGAAGTTAATTAATGCCTTTTCCAGTCTTCTCAGTTAATTATTAAACAACTTTTCAGAAGGAGCAGCCTTTGTTATACATTTCAGTGGTGATTCTTTGGCTACACACAGGTCAGATTTCTAACTTGTATATTAATAATGGTTTCTATGACCATACAAATGGATTTGGATCGTGCAAAAATTGCTTTAAATGATCATGAAAAAAAACCCTCCAAGGGCACCATAAAATTCTTTAAAAACTGTTCTTCCAGTGTTCATTATACCACAGTCAAATTGGAAAGAATACTTGTGTGTTGAACCTGAATAATGAAATGCAGTGTCCTCACACAAAAACTATATATGGATGTAAGAAGAATGGGTAAATCACTTGACTGAACAAGCTACAAGGCAGTTTGCTATGGAGTGCACAGCTCTCTCAGCAGGAAGAAACAAGAGCAAATTACACAAGCGGTGTTACGAAGAGTGTTGTCATAATCCTTTCACATTATTTCCACTTTCCTGCAAATTTAACTGAATCCAGTTCATGTCAACTTTCTTCTCATATGGCTGTAACTGTTCAGTTTGTGAAAATTGTACTAAAAATTTATGGCAAAACACTATGAAGCTTTTCTTACTCTAGTTTCTGGTTCGTAAAGTATTCTTGTAACAATTCTTACTGTGAGAGTCCATAAGAATTTGTTCTACGCCCTTCCGGTATCATGGTACATCTATAATTTGCACTACATAATGGAAAGTCACTGCAGATTTGATTCAGAAGTTCAAATGATGAGAGAGATATAAGGTATTTATTGTGCTACACAGTTTTGATTAAGAAATTGTCTCCAGAAAACACTTGTTTTTCTGCTTTCAGATGTATATATAATACTATTGCGAATGTATGTGCTATCCTGTAAATAATGATAAAATAGGATACTCTGCTGTCTGACAAGATGATCAGATGTAAAAAGACTACACTAACAGCTATGTTAAGTTAATTGTGGTCACGAAGACAGGCTACAGCTTACCTGACAGATGACAGTGAAAGCAAATAGCAGTTTCTGCTATCATCTGTAATGTAAATAGTAGTCTGTCTTCCTGCTGGGATAAAGCTATGTGTTATTTAAATTTGTTGTTGATGCTGTGATACATACTGGTTCTGCGTTTTGAAAATTCCAGTAACACTTCGAAGTAAAGTAAACGAGACATTGGTACTTTGTGTTACTGACAGCTTGATGTCATCAGGTTCAGTAAACAGTTTAATTGAATATCTGAGAACAGCCCTTAATTGGAGGAAACCAGCTCTGACAGGTGAATTGTCAACCAACAAATAATTTTAATCTTATCAAAATTACTTAATCATATTTTTTCACTTAATGGGATTGTATGCAGTTTTATTTCTAACACTTTGCTGTGTCATTTTCAACACTGTATTTACCTTTTTTCCTTACATTTCGTCTTCCTATCATTCTTTCTTCATTTGGAATCGGCTTGTCACTGATAAACTGTAACTGAATGCAAACCAGAACTCCTCATCAGTTGGCAACTCGGCAGTTCACATAGCCTGTGTGAGGATTTTCTAGGATATATTGCATGTCGTGAGGTTCTGGTTAGGTTATCAAATGACTTTCAATTCAGGGCTACAAAATGTCATATCTGCCACAGTTATGCCACTGGTCACCCCAAAATCAGTTGTCGGCAGAGCGTGTCGTAGTCCTGTCATCTAACGATGGCCACTTCTGACACTGCACGGAGTTACATGTATACGTCTCTCACCCTTTTGTAATCCCAACCTGCGCTCTAGCTCTACCGAGTTGAACCTATTTTTTTTTTTTAACACGAAAATTAAATTGAGCAGCACTTGCTGAGTGACCCACTCTATTTGTTGCCTATAATACAGCGGCAGCAACACTGCAGCAACAAGTGACAGATGGCAATGTACAAGCAATTTTAATGAAGCTGTACCACAATGTTCAGGTTGAAAGAAATGGTTTCTACGGTTTTTGATAATTGGGGTGCTGATGTGTAAAACAGCAGTCAGCTTATGAACCTATTGACAGGGCATGTTTAGCATAATTGTCTTCGCAGTTAAGTTTACTTTTTGTAAATCCACATTTAAGGTAATTAGATTTTTCTACATAAATATTCTTCACATCTCCTTTGTTTGCAAAGAATATTAATTCCACATTTATTGAAACCACAATAAGCCACTTCACTTGTAGGAAAGCAATGTGGCATCCATTTCTTTGCTAGATGTGATAGGTGTGATGTCCAGTAAAATTTTGCTCCAACACTATGTCAAATATATCAACAATCTGCTTCCATCATTTCAGAACTTTATTATTCGTCAAAACCTATGAACTGAATGGAATTTTCTCTCGTACTGAATTAAATTAATTAACAATAATGGATGTTAAATAATTAATGATAACAACGTGTGTGTTTTTGACCGTGATAAATATTTTATTAACTGTGCCAGGTAAAACAAAGTATTTCTTTAGACAAATGCAGGGATATTTCCCCATCCCCTTTTTCGGTTCTGCCTTTGCTGTTAAGAGTGTGTGCTCTAGGCATGGTGTTTTGGGGCCAAAATATTATAAAAGCAAAGAGATTGGGGTCCCTGAGCATTTGGTAATACTGTGCTGTATTAAGATATACTAACTTTCCATAAAACAAGTTTGTTACATGGAAAGTGTACTAAATAAAATTTATAGTAGTTCTTTATCCTTTTAGGAAGAACATGTGTATCTTCAGAAGAGATTGAGAATCTTGGATACAAAGAAAAGCAATTGCCCAGCTACTCTAAACATGAAGTTAAGCAGTTAGTAAACAGACACAGGGATACCAAGGCAAAAGTGAGTATCCAGTCTGGGTTCTGCTTGGAGAAAATTTTAATGACCAGTTGACAGTATGCTTAAAAATTACTTGTTTTTAATGCTCTTAATTAAATAATTGATAAATTTATTTTGTCCTACAGGTTCTTGCAAGGCTACACAAGGATTTAGCATAGTCAATCCCACCAAATAGTTACTTGTATTAGTACTTAATTGTTTCCCAAGCAAGCACACACACACACACACATGGTACCAAACATGTTGTGGCAAGTTGGTACATACGTCCTTCATACGTAAATGAAATAAAAAAAATTTGTACTCAATGGAAAGACATCTCACAGTCATTAAGTTGGCTCTAGATAGATTTGTTGATAAATTTTGCTGGGACACACATACTGGGACAAATGAATATTACATTTTACTGCACTGAGAAAGCAATTTACAGCCAAATATATCAGACTTTGTACGGTACAAATAAAGTATTGTTTGATGAGACTAGACTGCAGAATTAGGTTGATGAGTGGGATAAGGAATTGAGCAATCACATGATTCATTATAGACATTGTACGGGTGCCAATGGAGAAGTGAAACCATTACTTTTTTGCTATCAGAGGTGTTGGCAAAGAGATCTTTTGAAGTATGTGGATAGTTGTTAGACGCTACATACAAAACAACAACGTATGATATTCCTTTATTTTTTATAGCTGTGAAGAGTAATGTGGACTATTTGGTTGTCTCTTTTTTTCATTTCGGTTCACAATGCAAGTTCCATCCATCAAGTGTTAGACATTTTCAAGGACTGGAACCAGGGATTGGAATCCGCTCTACTGGGTTACTGATTTACAGAGTCCATTGGAAACAGGCATGGGGAAGATGGTTGGAAAAAAATGTAATCTTTATGACATTTCTAGATATATGGCAAGAAACTGCAGAATCGTCAACAGAGGGAGGATTTAGAGATCGTATAGGAGAGTTGCAAATGCATGAGGTTTTGCAGAGAAACTAGCATGTGAGGCCATACTTTAAACAACAGTGGCTATTGGTATGTGAAACATGGGTGGAAGTGTTTGAAGACAAGGGCAGGTCTGTAACGACTGACACCACAAATTGGGTTGAAGCTATGAACAAGATTATAAAACATTTTTTCCTAATACACAATACAGACAAGACTTTAACATGGGTTACTAAGGTTAGAGTAAACCAGTTTCTTCCAAGCCTAATTAGAAAGTCCTGTCTGCTGCAGGAATTCTGCCATCAAATCATATAACAAAAATGTTCCACTGTTTTGGCATAAAAAAAAATGAACAAGTCTGTGAAACAGGTCACGCAGCGACATGCCTCAGCAAAAGTTGTGTTAACTGTAAGATCACTGAGTAGGAGATCAGATAGTTCATTTTGTGTGGAGAGTGCATTGTCCAAAAACTGTAATTATTTTGTTAACTTAGATATCCCAGATTCCACATGTGAAGATTTTCAGTGATATAAATACCCATACAAGCATTTCTGTGCAACCTTAATTTTTATTCAGAGTGGAGTTTTGATAAAACGCCAGAAACCTATAAGAACAGCCCCATATTCTGTCTTGATGAAATGTATGGGGTAGGCTTCAGAAGTGGCTGTTCAGTAATTTGATATGAAGGCAGAAGCAGTGATGAAGTAGTTGAGGAGGCTGTTGAAGCAGCTGAGGAGGCTGTCGAGGTTGAGGAGGCTGTCGAGGTCGAGGAGGCTGTCGAAGCCACAAATATAGATGGTCTCATTGAAACCCCGAATATTCCTTTGCAGCAAGGGAGTTGTGTAAACAGATTTACAATCTACAACTGCAGCAACAGTGAAACATTACAAAAAGTTCTTGAATCACTCAGAAACTTGGTGCAAGATTTACAATTAGCAAACTCTGAAGTTGGCAGTCTCCTGTTAGCAGTGCCATCAAGTTCCAAGAATAGAGAAGAAAGATCCCAAAACCCATACAGGACCTGGCTTCAAACACATCTTAACTTTCCATTTGAAGGGTAAGAAATGAAAGTTTATTTGTATTTTAGATAACTCTAAGTCTATGTAAAATACAAATAACCTCCATCATTTCTGATCCTTGAGATGGAATGCTATGAGGTCTTTATGTTGGGCTCTGATTTTAAACTTTGTTGCACATTTGAATTTCAAAGTAGCAGTAGATAAAATAATATAAAAAGGATAGTTGCTAATCTCCATAAAGTGGAGATGCTCAGTTGCAGAAAGGCCCAACAAAAACTGTCGGGAAGTTAGCTTTTGGCCAACAGGGTTCTTTGTCAAAAACAGACACCACACGTGCACGACCACAGTCTCTGGTAGCTGGAGCTGAGGCTCCATCTGTGGTTCATTTTTGTGTGTGTGTATTTTGTCCACTTTTGAATAGGGCCTTGTTGGCCAAAAGTTAACGTTCCGACGGTCTTTTTGTTGTGCCTTTCCGCTACTCAGCATCTTCACTATAGGGCGAGTAGCAACTATGCTTTTCTTAATATTGTTACATTCCATACTGGATTTTCCATTGTTCAGTAGATAAAATAGATTTTCTGACGAATTAGACAAGTCGTACTGAGATGTCATACGACTGATGCTGGAACGATTTTGTACTTCTTTTTGCAAGTAAGAATGTACTAGCTCTCACTTGCTTCAATACATTTCTAGTGATTTACACTTGAAACAAAGAAAAAGATAAAGACTGCCCTGTAATTGGACATGTGAGATTGCCCAATATCACACTTTCAGAAGGATACAGTGCTTCCTAGATACGAAATCTGGTCAGCAATGTCATTGGGGACCAAATGAAGTAAGTATTCAGTTTTTCAATTGCTTTGAAAGCTTAATGTGTATCAGTTACCTACATATTGGATAGGTACCTCCTTGGTTCTAATGTTCTTATTGACTTTGCAGAGTTACTGCAGATACCACACAGAAGCAAATACTGTTAATGGAATGCCAGTAATGTTTATTAGATTCATTTCTAAATAAGTTCTCGGCATTGCAGCTGGTGAGCAGTGTCACCAAGCACCGAAAGAGGAGTATTCAATTTTGGAATTGTGCTCTGAAAACTTCATGTGTATCAGTTATCTTAACGCAGCATAACTCAATTACTTTGTTTTAATGTTGTTAATTTGTTTGTTAGGTTCAGTTATGATGATCTCTGGGCAGTCAATCCATGGGAAAATTCACACCAGGTTGAATCAAGACTGTTCTATTCCAGAGATAGCTTGGAAGATTGATAGTATTGCTGAAGAAATATCATCCATATAGTTTTTCATATGTTTATCAAATTGCCATTTCTAGTAGCACATAAATGTTTGCAACTTGATTGTAATTTGTGAACAAAGTCTCTCGGCAATCCAATAATTCATTGTTCTGAGAAGTATACATCGTCAGCTGGGTAAAGGAATTGCAAATCAGGGTCAATACAACTACCTTATTGACTTCCCACAGAAAAATATTTTCCTCTACTGCTAGTTAAAAATTCACATGTGTGAGAAAGGTTTACTAACAGAACCTAGCATAAACATCTCCCTTATTTGTATTTTAGATGGCTCTTATTGTTTGACCCTTCAAATGGAATGCTATGACCTCCTTAATAGTTAATTACCCATGAAAGCACAAGTATATGAACATTACAATGAGAGGGGTCTTAATGCCAGGCCCTGTAAAATTAACAGCATCTTAGTTAATATTATTTGTGGGAATTTAATGTTAGAGCTGTGGGGAGTGCACAAACTTCAGGGTTCACTAACTGAAAATCTTGAACACAGTTGCTGAGTGATTCGAGTACATTTTGCAATGTTTAACTGTTGCTGCAGTTGTATGTGAGATTATAAACCTGTTTAACAACTCCCTCACTTCAGATTGCTGCAAATAAATGGTTCAGGTTTCAATGTGGTGCTCAATATTCGTTTCCTCAAATGTATCCTCATTGTTACTGTCTTCATGTGAAATTACTGTAGAACCACTTCTGAAGCCAACCCCGTACATCTCACCGGGACAGATTTAAGTGCTATTCCTTCAGGTTTCTGGTATTTTATCAAAATCCCACTCTGGATGCAAAATAAAGATTCCACAGAAATGCTTGCATGGGCAATTATATATTTGAAAATCTTCACAATTGCAGTTTGGTAGGGCAAAGCTAACAACATTATTACAGAATGAGATTTTCACTCTGCAGCGGAGTGTGTGCTAATATGAAACTTCCTGGCAGATTAAAACTGTGTGCCCGACCGAGACTCGAACTCGGGACCTTTGCCTTTCGCGGGCAGGTGCTCTACCATCTGAGCTACCGAAGCACGACTCACACACGGTACTCACAGCTTTACTTCTGCCAGTACCTCGTCCCGTACCTTCCAAACTTGACAGAAGCTCTCCTGCGGACCTTGCAGAACTAGCACTCCTGAAAGAAAGGATATAGTGGAGACACGGCTTAGCCATAGCCTGGGGGATGTTTCCAGAATGAGATTTTCACTCTGCAGCGGAGTGTGCGCTGATATGAAACTTCCTGGCAGATTAAAACTGTGTGCCCGACCGAGACTCGAACTTGGGACCTTTGCCTTTCGCGGGCAAGTGCTCTACCATCTGAGCTACCGAAGCACGACTCACGCCCGGTACTCACAGCTTTACTTCTGCCAGTATCTCGTCTCCTACCTTCCAAACTTGACAGAAGCTCTCCTGCGGACCTTGCACAACTAGCACTCCTGAAAGAAAGGATATAGCGGAGACATGGCTTAGCCACAGCCTGGGGGATGTTTCCAGAATGAGATTTTCACTCTGCAGCAGAGTGTGCGCTGATATGAAACTTCCTGGCAGATTAAAACTGTGTGCCCGACCGAGGCTCGAAGTCGGGACCTTTGCCTTTCGCGGGCAAGTGCTCTACCATCTGAGGTACCGAAGCATGACTTACGCCCAGTACTCACAGCTTTACTTCTGCCAGTATCTCGTCTCCTACCTTCCAAACTTTACAGAACTCTCCTGCGAAACTTGCAGAACTAGCACTCCTGAAAGAAAGGATATTACGGAGACATGGCTTAGCCACAGCCTGGGGGATGTTTCCAGAATGAGATTTTCACTCTGCAGCGGAGTAATACATTAGATGGGATTCCAATCCTTGTTCCAGTCCTACAAAATACCTTGCACTTCATGAATGGATATTGAATTTTCAACTTGAGTGAATAAAAAACAATGACCATATAGCCCACATTACTCTACACAGCTTTAAAAAATAAATGCATATCATATGTTATTGTTGTTTTGTATGTCGCATATAACAAACAACTATCCCCATATTCCTTCAAAAGATCTCTTTGCCAACAGCAAAAAAAGTAATGGTTTTATTCCTCCATTGGCATCCATACCATGTCTGTAATAAATCATGTGACTGACTGATTCCTTGTCTCACTCATCAACCTGATTCTGCACTCTAGTATCATCAAACAATGCTTTATTTGGACATTAATGGGTCCAATATATGTGACTACTAATTGTTTTATTCGGCTGGGTAAAATGTAGTATTCACTGTTTTTTTCAGCAGGGTAAAATGTAGTAATCATTGCTGTGTGCCTATTATGCTTACATGAACAGTTTGCTTAGACATTGTGTGATCTTCTGGGGAAATACAGGTATGGCAAAATAAGCTTTCAAACTTCAAAAAAGGGCTATTAGAATAATGAAAGGGGTTCCCTGCAGAGTGTCATGCAGGGAAATATTTAAAGAATTTAAAATAAAGGCTCTTCGTAGCTTATACATCTAAGAATGTGCTTGCTTTCTGAAAACTCATCATGAACTTTCAACATTAAATAATCAGGTTCATAACTATGAAACAAGGAACAGGGATGATTTTCACAGACACACCCAATAAGGAGCACTCTACCAAAAAAGCGTAAACTACCAGCCCAAAATACTTTTTAGTGCATTGCTTGCTACAATAAAGAAAATTAAAGAATTTCATAAATTCAAGGTAGATCTTAATTTTTACTAACACATAGTTTTTATAACATGGAAGAATATTTGATTATGAAAAAGTAATATTTATAGATAATGATATAAAATATTTGTATTTATTATCCAAGTTTTTGAAACAAATTAAATATAAGAAACTATATTGTAATTGACTGCATCCAGCCGGCCGAAGTGGCCGTGCGGTTAAAGGCGCTGCAGTCTGGAACCGCAGGACCGCTACGGTCGCAGGTTCGAATCCTGCCTCGGGCATGGATGTTTGTGATGTCCTTAGGTTAGTTAGGTTTAACTAGTTCTAAGTTCTAGGGGACTAATGACCTCAGCAGTTGAGTCCCATAGTGCTCAGAGCCATTTGAACCATTTTTTTGACTGCATCCATACAATGTATATTGTTAAAGGATGAATAAAGAGATTGATTGATTTGACAATGTATGTGTGTCCTAGTGACACTATTATCAACAACTCTATCTAGAGCCAATGCATTGGCTATATGTTGTCATTCCATTATGCACATGAATTGATTATATATATATAGTTATAGTAGAAGGAAACATTCCACGTAGGAAAAATATACCTAAAAACAAAGATGATGTGACTTGCCAAATGAAAGCGCTGGCAGGTCGACAGACACATAAATGAACACAAACATACACACAAAATTCAAGCTTTCGCAACAAACTGTTGCCTAATCAGGAAAGAGGGAAGGAGAAGGCAAAACGAAAGGATGTGGGTTTTAAGGGAGAGGGTAAGGAGTCATTCCAGTTCTGGGAGCGGAAAGACTTACCTTAGGGGGAAAAAAGGACGGGTATACACTCGCGCGCACACACACACATATCCATCCACACATATACAGACACAAGCAGACATATTTAAAGACAATGAGTTTGGGCAGAGATGTCAGTCGAGGCAGAAGTGCAGAGGCAAAGATGTTGTTGAATGACAGGTGAGGTATGAGTGGCGGAAACTTGAAATTAGCGGACATTGAGACCTGGTGGATAACGGGAAGAGAGGATATATCGAAGAGCAAGTTCCCATCTCCGGAGATCGGATGGGTTGGTGTTAGTGGGAAGTATCCAGATAACCCGGACGGTGTAACACTGCGCCAAGATGTGCTGGCCGTGTACCAAGGCATGTTTAGCCACAGGGTGATCCTCATTACCAACAAACACTGTCTGCCTGTGTCCATTCATGCGAATGGACAGTTTGTTGCTGGTCATTCCCACATAGAATGCATCACAGTGTAGGGAGGTCAGTTGGTAGATCACGTGGGTCCTTTCCAACGTGGCTCTGCCTTTGATTGTGTACACCTTCCGGGTTACAGGACTGGAGTAGGTGATGGTGGGAGGGTGCATGGGACAGGTTTTACACCGGGGACGGTTACAAGGGTAGGAGCCAGAGGGTAGGGAAAGTGGTTTGGGGATTTCATAGGGATGAACTAAGAGGCTACGAAGGTTAGGTGGATGGCGGAAAGACACTCTTGGTGGAGTGGGGAGGATTTCGTGAAGGATGGATCTCATTTCAGGGCAGGATTTGAGGAAGTCGTATCCCTGCTGGAGAGCCACATTCAGAGTCTGATCCAGTCCCGGAAAGTATCCTGTCACAAGTGGGGCACTTTTGTGATTCTTCTGTGGGAGGTTCTGGGTTTGAGAGGATGAGGAAGTGGCTCTGGTTATTTGCTTCTGTACCTGGTCGGGAGGGTAGTTGCGATATGCGAAAGCTGTTGTCAGGTTGTTGGTGTAATGCTTCAGGGATTCCAGACTGGAGCAGATTCGTTTGCCACGAAGACCTAGGCTGTAGGGAAGGGACCGTATGATGTGGAATGGGTGGCAGCTGTCATAATGGAGGTAGTGTTGCTTGTTGGTGGGTTTGATGTGGACGGACATGTGAAGCTGGCCATTGGACAGGTGAAGGTCAACATCAAGGAAAGTGGCATGGGATTTGGAGTAGGACCAGGTGAATCTGATGGAACCAAAGGAGTTGAGGTTGGATTAAATTCTGGAGTTCTTCTTCACTGTGAGTCCAGATCATGAAGATGTCATCAATAAATCTGTACCAAACTTTGGGTTGGCAGGCCTGGGTAACCAAGAAGGCTTTCTCTAAGTGACCCATGAATAGGTTGGCGTACGAAGGGGCCATCCTGGTACCCATGGCTGTTCCCTTTAATCGTTGGTATGTCTGGTCTTCTAAAGTGAAGAAGTTGTGGGTCAGGATGAAGCTGGCTAAGGTAATGAGGAAAGAGGTTTTAGGTAGGGTGGCAGGTGATCGTCGTGAAAGGAAGTGCTCCATCGCAGCAAGGCCCTATACATGCGGGACATTTGTGTATAAGGAAGTGGCATCAATGGTTACAAGGATGGTTTCTGGGGGTAACGGATTGGGTAAGGATTCCAGGCGTTCGAGAAAGTGGTTGGTGTCTTTGATGAAGAATGGGAGACTGCATGTAATGGGTTGAAGGTGTTGATCTACGTAGGCAGAGATACGTTCTGTGGGGGCTTGGTAACCAGCTACAATGGGGCGGCCGGGATGATTGGGTTTGTGAATTTTAGGAAGAAGGTAGAAGGTAGGGGTGCGGGGTGTCGGTGGGGTCAGGAGGTTGATGGAGTCAGGTGAAAGGTTTTGTAGGGGGCCTAAGGTTCTGAGGATTCCTTGAAGCTCTGCCTGGACATCAGGAATGGGATTACCTTGGCAAACTTTGTATGTGGTGTTGTCTGAAAGCTGACACAGTCCCTCAGCCACATACTCCCGACGATCAAGTACCACGGTCGTGGAACCCTTGTCCGCCAGAAGAATGACGATGGACCGGTCAGCCTTCAGATCACGGATAGCCCGGGCTTCAGCAGTGGTGATATTGGGAGTAGGATTAAGGTTTTTTAAGAAGGATTGAGAGGCAAGGCTGGAAGTCAGAAATTCCTGGAAGGTTTGGAGAGGGTGATTTTGAGGAAGAGGAGGTGGGTCCCGCTGTGACGGAGGACGGAATTGTTCCAGGCAGGGTTCAATTTGGATAGTGCCTTGGGGAGTTGGATCATTAGGGGTAGGATTAGGATCATTTTTCTTCGTGGCAAAGTGATACTTCCAGCAGAGAGTACGAGTGTAGGACAGTAAATCTTTGACGAGGGCTGTTTGGTTGAATCTGGGAGTGGGGCTGAAGGTGAGGCCTTTGGATAGGACAGAGGTTTCGGATTGGGAGAGAGGTTTGGAGGAAAGGTTAACTACTGAATTAGGGTGTTGTGGTACCAGATTGTGTTGATTGGAATTTTGAGGTTTTGGAGGGAGTGGAGCTGGAAGTGGGAGATTGAGTAGTTGGGAGAGACTGGGTTTGTGTGCAATGAGAGGTGGTTGAGATTTGCTGGAAAGGTGGTGAAGGGTGAGTGAGTTGCCTTTCCGGAGGTGGGAAACCAGGAGATTGGATAGTTTTTTGAGGTGAGTCACAACTTTCATTTGGTAAGTCACATCATCTTTGTTTTATGTATAGTTATAATAGAAGGAAACATTCCACGTAGGAATTCTGTGGGAGGTTCCTCATCCTCTCAAACCCAGAACCTCCCACAGAAGAACCACAAATAGTGCCCCACTTGTGACAGGATACTTTCCGGGACTGGATCAGATTCTGAATGTGGCTCTCCAGCAGGGATACGACTTCCTCAAATCCTGCCCTGAAATGAGATCCATCCTTCATGAAAACCTCCCCACTCCACCAAGAGTGTGTTTCTGCCATCCACCTAACCTTCGTAACCTCTTAGTTCATCCCTATGAAATCCCCAAACCACTTTCCCTACCCTCTGGCTCCTACCCTTGTAACCGCCCCCTGTGTAAAACCTGTCCCATGCACCCTCCCACCACCACCTACCCCAGTCCTGTAACCCGGAAGGTGTTCACAATCAAAGGCAGAGCCACATGTGAAAGCACCCACGTGATCTACCAACTGACCTCCCTACACTGTGATGCATTCTATGTGGGAATGACCAGCAACAAACTGTCCATTCGCATGAATGGACACAGGCAGACAGTGTTTGTTGGTAATGAGGATCACCCTGTGGCTAAACATGCCTTGGTGCACAGCCAGCACATCTTGGCGCAGTGTTACAATGTCTGGGTTATCTGGATACTTCCCACCAACACCAACCTATCCGAACTCCGGAGATGGGAGCTTGCTCTTCAATATATCCTCTCTTCCCGTTACCCACCAGGCCACAATCTCCGGTAATTTCAAGTTTCCGCCACTCATACCTCACCTGTCATTCAACAACATCTTTGCCTCTGTAATTCTGCCTCGACTGACATCTCTGCCCCAACTCTTTGTCTTTAAATATGTCTGCTTGTGTCTGTATATGTGTGGATGGATATGTCTGTGTGTGCGAGTGTATACCCGTCCTTTTTTCCCGCTAAGGTAAGTCTTTCCGCTCCCGGGACTGGAATGACTCCTTACCCTCTCCCTTAAAACCCACTTCCTTTCGTCTTCCCCTCTCCTTCCCTCTTTCCTGATGAGGCAACAGTTTGTTGCGAAAGCTTGAATTTTGTGTGTATGTTTGTGTGTCTATCGACCTGCCAGCGCTTTTGTTCGGTAGGTCACCTCATCTTTGTTTTTATATATATATATATACAAAGATGAGGTGACTTACCGAACAAAAACGCTGGCAGGTCGATAGACACACAAACAAACACAAACATACACACAAAATTCAAGCTTTCGCAACAAATTGTTGCCTCATCAGGAAAGAGGGAAGGAGAGGGGAAGACGAAAGGAAGTGGGTTTTAAAGGAGAGGGTAAGGAGTCATTCCAATCCCGGGAGCGGAAAGACTTACCTTAGGGGGAAAAAAGGACAGGTATACACTCGCACACACGCACATATCCATCCACACATACAGACACAAGCAGACATATTTAAAGACAAAGAGTTTGGGCAGAGATGTCAGTCGAGGCAGAAGTGTAGAAGCAAAGAAGTTGTTGAAAGACAGGTGAGGTATGAGTGGCGGCAACTTGAAATTAGCGGAGATTGAGGCCTGGCGGATGACGAGAAGAGAGGATATACTGAAGGGCAAGTTCCCATCTCCGGAGTTCGGATAGGTTGGTGTTGGTGGGAAGTATCCAGATAACCCGGACGGTGTAACACTGTGCCAAGATGTGCTGGCCGTGCACCAAGGCATGTTTAGCCACAGGGTGATCCTCATTACCAACAAACACTGTCTGCCTGTGTCCATTCATGCGAATGGACAGTTTGTTGCTGGTCATTCCCACATAGAATGCGTCACAGTGTAGACAGGTCAGTTGGTAAATCACGTGGGTGCTTTCACACGTGGCTCTGCCTTTGATCGTGTACACCTTCCGGGTTACAGGACTGGAGTAGGTAGTGGTGGGAGGGTGCATGGGACAGGTTTTGCATCGGGGGCGGTTACAAGGATAGGAGCCAGAGGGTAGGGAAGGTGGTTTGGGGATTTCATAGGGATGAAGTAACAGGTTACGAAGGTTAGGTGGACGGCGGAAAGACACTCTTGGCGGAGTGGGGAGGATTTCATGAAGGATGGATCTCATTTCAGGGCAGGATTTGAGGAAGTCGTATCCCTGCTGGAGAGCCACATTCAGAGTCTGGTCCAGTCCCGGAAAGTATCCTGTCACAAGTGGGGCACTTTTGTGGTTCTTCTGTGGGGGATTCTGGGTTTGAGGGGACGAGGAAGTGGCTCTGGTTATTTGCTTCTGTACCAGGTCGGGAGGGTAGTTGCGGGATGCGAAAGCTGTTTTCAGGTTGTTGGTGTAATGATTCAGGGATTCCGGACTGGAGCAGATTCGTTTGCCACGAAGACCTAGGCTGTAGGGAAGGGACCGTTTGATGTGGAATGGGTGGCAGCTGTCATAATGGAGGTACTGTTGCTTGTTGGTGGGTTTGATGTGGACAGACGTGTGAAGTTGGCCATTGGACAGGTGGAGGTCAACGTCAAGGAAAGTGGCATGGGATTTGGAGTAGGACCAGGTGAAACTGATGGAACCAAAGGAGTTGAGGTTGGAGAGGAAATTCTGGAGTTCTTCTTCACTGTGAGTCCAGATCATGAAGGTGTCATCAATAAATCTGTACCAAACTTTGGGTTGGCAGACTTGGGTAACCAAGAAGGCTTCCTCTAAGCGACCCATGAATAGGTTGGCGTACGAGGGGGCCATCCTGGTACCCATGGCTGTTCCCTTTAATTGTTGGTATGTCTGGCCTTCAAAAGTGAAGAAGTTGTGGGTCAGGATGAAGCTGGCTAAGGTGATGAGGAAAGAGGTTTTAGGTAGGGTGGCAGGTGATCGGCGTGAAAGGAAATGCTCCATCGCAGCGAGGCCCTGAACGTGCGGAATATTTGTGTATAAGGACGTGGCATCAATGGTTACAAGGATGGTTTCCGGGGGTAACAGATTGGGTAAGGATTCCAGGCGTTCAAGGAAGTGGTTGGTGTCCTTGATGAAGGATGGGAGACTGCATGTAATGGGTTGAAGGTGTTGATCTACGTAGGCAGAGATACGTTCTGTGGGGGCTTGGTAACCAGCTACAATGGGGCGGCCGGGATGATTGGGTTTGTGGATTTTAGGAAGAAGGTAGAAGGTAGGGGTGCGGGGTGTCGGTGGGGTCAGGAGGTTGATGGAGTCAGGTGAAAGGTTTTGCAGGGGGCCTAAGGTTCTGAGGATTCCTTGAAGCTCCGCCTGGACATCGGGAATGGGGTTACCTTATCAAACTTTGTATGTGGTGTTGTCTGAAAGCTGACGCAGTCCCTCAGCCACATACTCCCGACGATCAAGTACCACGGTCGTGGAACCCTTGTCTGCCGGAAGAATGATGATGGATCGGTCAGCCTTCAGATCACGGATAGCCTGGGCTTCAGCAGTGGTGATGTTGGGTGTAGGATTAAGGTTTTTTAAGAAGGATTGAGATGCAAGGCTGGAAGTCAGATATTCCTGGAAGGTTTGGAGAGGGTGATTTTGAGGAAGAGGAGGTGGGTCCCGCTGTGACGGAGGACGGAACTGTTCCAGGCAGGGTTCAATTTGGATGGTGTCTTGAAACCCTGCCTGGAACAGTTCCGTCCTCCGTCACAGCGGGACCCACCTCCTCTTCCTCAAAATCACCCTCTCCAAACCTTCCAGGAATATCTGACTTCCAGCCTTGCATCTCAATCCTTCTTAAAAAACCTTAATCCTACACCCAACATCACCACTGCTGAAGCCCAGGCTATCCGTGATCTGAAGGCTGACCGATCCATCATCATTCTTCCGGCAGACAAGGGTTCCACGACCGTGGTACTTGATCGTCGGGAGTATGTGGCTGAGGGACTGCGTCAGCTTTCAGACAACACCACATACAAAGTTTGCCAAGGTAACCCCATTCCCGATGTCCAGGCGGAGCTTCAAGGAATCCTCAGAACCTTAGGCCCCCTGCAAAACCTTTCACCTGACTCCATCAACCTCCTGACCCCACCGACACCCCGCACCCCTACCTTCTACCTTCTTCCTAAAATCCACAAACCCAATCATCCCGGCCGCCCCATTGTAGCTGGTTACCAAGCCCCCACAGAACGTATCTCTGCCTACGTAGATCAACACCTTCAACCCATTACATGCAGTCTCCCATCCTTCATCAAAGACACCAACCACTTCCTTGAACGCCTGGAATCCTTACCCAATCTGTTACCCCCGGAAACCATCCTTGTAACCATTGATGCCACGTCCTTATACACAAATATTCCGCACGTCCAGGGCCTCGCTGCGATGGAGCATTTCCTTTCACGCCGATCACCTGCCACCCTACCTAAAACCTCTTTCCTCATCACCTTAGCCAGCTTCATCCTGACCCACAACTTCTTCACTTTTGAAGGCCAGACATACCAACAATTAAAGGGAACAGCCATGGGTACCAGGATGGCCCCCTCGTACACCAACCTATTCATGGGTCGCTTAGAGGAAGCCTTCTTGGTTACCCAAGTCTGCCAACCCAAAGTTTGGTACAGATTTATTGATGACATCTTCATGATCTGGACTCACAGTGAAGAAGAACTCCAGAATTTCCTCTCCAACCTCAACTCCTTTGGTTCCATCAGTTTCACCTGGTCCTACTCCAAATCCCATGCCACTTTCCTTGACGTTGACCTCCACCTGTCCAATGGCCAACTTCACACGTCTGTCCACATCAAACCCACCAACAAGCAACAGTACCTCCATTATGACAGCTGCCACCCATTCCACATCAAACGGTCCCTTCCCTACAGCCTAGGTCTTCGTGGCAAACGAATCTGCTCCAGTCCGGAATCCCTGAATCATTACACCAACAACCTGAAAACAGCTTTCGCATCCCGCAACTACCCTTCCGACCTGGTACAGAAGCAAATAACCAGAGCCACTTCCTCGTCCCCTCAAACCCAGAATCCCCCACAGAAGAACCACAAAAGTGCCCCACTTGTGACAGGATACTTTCCGGGACTGGACCAGACTCTGAATGTGGCTCTCCAGCAGGGATACGACTTCCTCAAATCCTGCCCTGAAATGAGATCCATCCTTCATGAAATCCTCCCCACTCCGCCAAGAGTGTCTTTCCGCCGTCCACCTAACCTTCGTAACCTGTTACTTCATCCCTATGAAATCCCCAAACCACCTTCCCTACCCTCTGGCTCCTATCCTTGTAACCGCCCCCGATGCAAAACCTGTCCCATGCACCCTCCCACCACTACCTACTCCAGTCCTGTAACCCGGAAGGTGTACACGATCAAAGGCAGAGCCACGTGTGAAAGCACCCACGTGATTTACCAACTGACCTGTCTACACTGTGACGCATTCTATGTGGGAATGACCAGCAACAAACTGTCCATTCGCATGAATGGACACAGGCAGACAGTGTTTGTTGGTAATGAGGATCACCCTGTGGCTAAACATGCCTTGGTGCACGGCCAGCACATCTTGGCACAGTGTTACACCGTCCGGGTTATCTGGATACTTCCCACCAACACCAACCTATCCGAACTCCGGAGATGGGAACTTGCCCTTCAGTATATCCTCTCTTCTCGTCATCCGCCAGGCCTCAATCTCCGCTAATTTCAAGTTGCCGCCACTCATACCTCACCTGTCTTTCAACAACTTCTTTGCTTCTACACTTCTGCCTCGACTGACATCTCTGCCCAAACTCTTTGTCTTTAAATATGTCTGCTTGTGTCTGTATGTGTGGATGGATATGTGCGTGTGTGCGAGTGTATACCTGTCCTTTTTTCCCCCTAAGGTAAGTCTTTCCGCTCCCGGGATTGGAATGACTCCTTACCCTCTCCTTTAATGACCCACAGCCCACCTCAAACACATTGTAGGCCCCTTTTTAAAGCATTGAAAATTTTAACAATTCCATCATTATACATTCTGAAATGTCTGTTGGTGATCAAAAGAAATCAGGACAAAATGAAAACCAATACAGACTTCCATAATTACAAAACACGGCAATGTAAAGATCTCCACATACAAGCTGTAACAAGGACCCGAAGCCAGAAACATGTATGTAATAAAGGCATCAAACTTTTTAATGCACTACCAAAACATATCAAAGAGCTGGAAAATGAGGATAAATTTAAAACTGTTCTAAAGAACCACATGCTTGACAAATGCTATTACAGCATAAGTGAATATCTCTGCGCAACTGTATAAAATATATGTTTAAGTTAATGTGACAAATGAAATTACATCAGTGCATAATAAATTATGTTATAAAAACACTTATTAGTTGTATATTGTATTAAACATAAGATAGATTAGTATGAATTCAGCACAGATACAAATTTTGTAAAGATATTATATGGTTGTTAAAATGTACCCTGACAAATCCTATATCACAAATGTGATCATTGGGAATATAATAAATAAATAAATAAATCATGGTCAGACAGAGATTCCGAAATCAGATACTGGATTGTAAGGTGTACCCAGGAGCAGATATAGACTCAGATCACAATATAGTAGTGATGAAGAGTAGGCTGAAGTTCAAGACATTAGTCAGGAAGAATCAATACGCAAAGAAGTGGGATACGGAAGTACTAAGGAATGATGAGATATGTTTGAAGTTCTCTAACGCTATAGATACAGCAATAATGAATAGCGCAGTAGGCAGTACAGTTGAAGAGGAATGGACATCTCTAAAAAGGGCCATCACAGAAGTTGGGAAGGAAAACATAGGTACAAAGAAGGTAGCTGCGAAGAAACCATGGGTAACAGAGGAAATACTTCAGTTGAGTGATGAAAGGAGGAAGTACAAACATGTTCCGGGAAAATCAGGAATACAGAAGTACAAGTCGCTGAGGAATGAAATAAATAGGAAGTGCAGGGAAGCTAAGAAGAAATGGCTGCAGGAAAAATGTGAAGACATCGAAAAAGATATGATTGTCGGAAGGACAGACTCAGCATACAGGAAAGTCAAAACAACCTTTGGTGACATTAAAAGCAACGGTGGTAACATTAAGAGTGCAACGGGAGTTCCACTGTTAAATGCAGAGGAGAGAGCAGATAGGTGGAAAGAATACATTGAGAGCCTCTATGAGGGTGAAGATTGGTCTGATGTGATAGAAGAAGAAACAGGAGTCGATTTAGAAGAGATAGGGGACCCAGTATTAGAATCGGAATTCAAAAGAGCTTTGGAGGACTTATGGTCAAATAAGGCAGAAGGGATAGATAACATTCCATCAGAATTTCTAAAATCACTGGGGGAAGTGGCAACAAAACGACTATTCACGTTGGTGTGTAGAATATATGAGTCTGGCGACATACCATCTGACCTTCGGAAAAGCATCATCCACACAATTCCGAAGACGGAAAGAGCTGACAAGTGCGAGAATTATCGCACAATCAGCTTAACAGCTCATGCATCGAAGCTGCTTACAGGAATAATATACAGGAGAATGGAAAAGAAAATTGAGAATGCGTTCGACAATATAAAATGGTGCAAGCTGTTCGAGATTCTGAAAAAAGTAGGGGTAAGCTATAGGGAGAGACGGGTCATATACAATATGTACAACAACCAAGAGGGAATAATAAGAGTGGACAATCAGGAACAAAGTGCTCGTATTAAGAAGGGTGTAAGACAAGGCTGTAGCCTTTCGCCCCTACTCTTCAATCTGTACATCGAGGAAGCAATGATGGAAATAAAAGAAAGGTTCAGGAGTGGAATTAAAATACAAGGTGAAAGGATATCAATGATACGATTCGCTGATGACATTGCTATCCTGAGTGAAAGTGAAGAAGAATTAAATGATCTGCTGAACGGAATGAACCGTCTAATGAGTACGCAGTATGGTTTGAGAGTAAATCGGAGAAAGACAAAGGTAATGAGAAGTAGTAGAAATGAGAACAGTGAGAAACTTAACATCAGGATTGATGGTCACGAAGTCAATGAAGTTAAGGAATTCTGCTACCTAGGCAGTAAAATAACCAATGATGGACGGAGCAAGGAGGACATCAAAAGCAGACTCGCTATGGCAAAAAAGGCATTTCTGGCCAAGAGAAGTCTACTAATATCAGATACCGGCCTTAATTTGAGGAAGATATTTCTGAGGATGTACGTCTGGAGTACAGCATTGTATGGTAGTGAAACATGGACTGTGGGAAAACCGGAACAGAAGAGAATCGAAGCATTTGAGATGTGGTGCTATAGACTAATGTCGAAAATTAGTTGGACTGATAAGGTAAGGAATGAGGAGGTTCTACGCAGAATTGGAGAGGAAAGGAATATGTGTAAAACACTGATAAGGAGAAAGGACAGGATGATAGGACATCTGCTTAGACATGAGGGAATGACTTCCATGGTACTAGAGGGAGCTGTAGAGGGCAAAAACTGTAGAGAAAGATAGAGATTGGAATATATCCAGCAAATAATTGAGGACATGGGTTGCAAGTGCTACTCTGCGATGAAGAGGTTAGCACAGGAAAGGAATTCGTGGCGGGCCGCATCAAACCAGTCAGTAGACTGATGATCAAAAAAAAAAAAAAAAAAAGGCACGAGAGGCAATTCTGATGTTGCGGATAATAATGGAAACAAGACTAAAGAAAAATCAAGACACGTTCATAGGATTTGTCGACCTGGAAAAGTGTTCGACAATGTAAAACGGTGCAAGATGTTCGAAATTCTGAGAAAAGTAGGGGTAGGCTATAGGGAGACACAGGTATATAAAATATGTACAACAGACAAGAAGGAATAGTAAGAGTGGATGACCAAGAACGAAGTGCTCATATTAAAAAGGGTGTAAGACAATGGTGTAGTCTTTTACCGCTACTGTTCAATCTCTGCATTGAGGAAGCAATGATGGAAATAAAAGAAAGGTTCAGGAGTGGAATTAAAATTCAGGGTGATTCGGTGATGACATTGCTATCCTGAATGAAAGTGAAGAAGAATTACATGATCTGCTGAATGGAATGAACAGTCTAATGAGTACAGAGTATAGATTGAGAGTAAATCGAAGAAAGACGATGGTAATCAGTAGTAGAAATGAGAACAGCGAGAAACTTAACATAAGGATTGATGCTCACAAAGTAGATGAAGTGAAGGAACTCTGCTACCTAGGCAGTAAAGTAACCAATGATGGACAGAGCAAGGAGGACATCAAAAGCTGGCAAAAAGGGCATCCCTGGCCAAGAGGGTAAGTTGTTCAACAATATTCTAATTAGACACTTGGGCTGGATTGCTGAGAACCTGAAGCTGCCGAATTGTTACCGTTTTTCTTTTTTTTACATTTGTGATGTTTATTTTTTGTATTCACTTATGTATATTGTGCTTTATGTTTTTTGATTTGGACACAATTAATAAATAAATATAGTAGTGTTTCATGTACTTCTTACCAAGAGAAAATCTGAAAGTCGAAGATTTCTAGGCATGTGGTTTCCTCATTAAAAAAAAAACCTAGCTTACACATTTCTTATTACACTGAAGAGCGAAAGAAACTGGTACATCTGCATAATATCGTGCTGGTCCCCCGAGAATGCTCCATACCTGTACACGTACATCCGCTCGATACCATTTGAAACGAGACACGTTCATAATGGCAACACGTTTCCAGTTATCAACATTCGAATGTCAGTGTTGACATGCTCGGCGAGACGTAAAGCTTCGTGTCGTGCAGTCATCTAGGGTGCACGAGTGAGACTTCAGCTCCGAAAGCCCATATCGATGATGTTTTGCTGAACGGTTCACGTGGAGATGCTAGTTGATGGCCCAGCATTGAAATTCTGTCATGTCGAACGATTCTCGTCAGTCGTCATTGGTCCCATTCTTGCAGGATCTTTTTCTGGCCGCAGCAATGTCAGAGATTTGATGTTTTGCCAGATTCCTGATATTCACGGTACACTCACGAAACGGTCGTACGAGAAATCCCCACTTCACCGCGACCTCAGAGCTGTTATGTCCCACCGATTGTGCGCCGACTATGACACCACATTCAAACTCACTCAAATCTCGGTAACCTGCTATTGTAGAAGCAGTAACAGATCTAACAATTGGACCAGACTCTTATGGTCTTATATAGGCATTGCTGACTGCAGTTTCGTATTCTGCCTGTATTTGAATATGCATGCCTGTACCTGTGTCTTTGGCGTTTCAGTATATTTTCTTCAGGTATGCTCAGAAAGACATTACCATTTGCCCCAGCATCCTTGGCCCTCTTTAGAAATAAACAGACATCCTTACGGAGGAAGACGAGCTGCCACGGGTCGAACAGTGGGAAAGCTGAGAGCGTGACGTGTAGGGCGGAACTGCACATCGTACGGACAGACCCACTGACGGCCGTATTTCATTGCGAGCGGCAGTCGTCGGAGCAGGCCTGTTCTCCAGCAGAGTTAACCTGCTGCAAACGTAGCCTCGCACTTGTGCCGAGAGTTGTCGCATGCTCAGTTGTCGGCCACCCGTGCACACCGCGTGCTCGTTACTATGTTGCACAAGTATCGACGAGAGTTTGGATGCTCTGATTACCGTGGTTCAATTCACGAGGTGAGTTCATTCTACCCACAGCATCCAGTTCTCTAGTTGTTACTTAGCCATGTACCTTTGCTGACTGTGTCATGTAGTGACTTTGTCCCAATCTGCTGGAAATACTAAAGTGTTGACAAAGGACGCCTTATGTGTGTGACACGCCAGTTACTCCTTCCTGTTTTTCTTTCCCCATTTTCGTAGTGCTCACCTTGACCAACTGTGGACTAAGAGTTTCTGCAGTGCTGGCAGGAACAGTTGTGCCTACAGAAGGAGCAGCAACATAAGCACATTCCGAAGCTGGTAATCCAGAAAGTGAATTCGCTTTGCTCCCTTGCTTCACTGGTGGGTGGCCACCCACACATGGACCTACAGTCAGCCTGGTTGATGGGGCTACTTATTGTTACCCTGCAGTGTCGTCTATACCTGGTGCTGCAACAGAACTTCTTTATTTAATAAAACTCATTTTGTAAAGCAGAACTTTTTAATTTTTCTAATCATTTAGGCACATACTTAAAGTTTTCTTTTACACCGTTTTGAAATTCTTATGGACTGGGCGGTTTTTTAGGTTAGAGGGTCTCGAAAAACACAAGAAGGGCTTCAGTCACAAAGGGTGCAGGCTGAACACAGGAAGAACGTATATACAGGCACCATTGGTATAACTGTTGTAAATTGTAGCTGTGTTGGGAAAGTACCACAGCTCCAAGCGCTAATAGAAGGCACTGATGCTCAAATCGTTATAGGCACTGAAAGCTGGCTAAAGCCAGATATAAGCTCAGCCAAAATTTTTGCGAAGAACCTAACAGTGTTCCGAAAGGATAGGCTACACACGGTTGGCGGTGGCGTGTTTGTTGCTGTTAGAAGTAGTTTAACTTGTCACGAAATTGAAGTAGATACTTCCTGTAAGTTAGTATGGGCAGAGGTCATTGTTGGCAACTGGGATAATATAATAATTGGATCCTTTTACCGATCTGCCAAATCAGATAATACAGTTACTAAAAGGTTCAGAGAAAACTTGAGTTTGATTTCAACACGTACCCGACTTGTACAATAATAGTTGGTGGTGACTTTAATTTACCCTCGATATGTTGGCGAAAATACATGTTTAATTCCGGAGGTACGCATGAAATATCAACCCAAATTGTGCTAAACGCATTCTCTGAAAGTTATTTCGATCAGTTAGTCATGAGCTCACACGAATAGGAAACGGTTGAGAAAACACACTTGACCTCTTAGCTACAAATAATCCTGAGTTAATAACGAGCATCAAAACGGTTACATGGATCAGTGAACACAGGGTTGTTGTAGCGAGATGAATATTGTAATCCCCAAATTCACGAAAGATATACCTATTCAAAAAGCAGATATTAATTCACTTGACGCCTTCCTGAGAGATATTCTCCACTCTTTCCAAATTAATATTATAAGTGTAGACCAGATGTGGCTTAAATTCAAAGACATAGTATCGGCTACAGTTGAGAGATCTATAACAAATAAATTAACAAACGACGAAGCTGATCCTCCTTGGTACACAAAACAGGTTAGAACACTGTTGCAGAAACAACGAATTAAACATGCCAACTTTAGCCGACCGCGTGGCCGAGCAGTTCTAGGCGCTTCAGTCTGGACCTCGCGACCGCTACGGTCGCAGGTTTGAATCCTGCCTCGGGCTTGGGTGTGTGTGATGTCCTTAGGTTAGTTAGGTTTAAGTAGTTCTAGGGGACTGATGACCTCAGATGTTAAGTCCCATAGTTCTCAGAACCATTTGAACCATGCCAAATTTAAACATCCGCAAAATCCCCAAGATTGGCGATCTTTTACAGAAGCTCGAAATTTAACGCGGACTTCAATGCAAGATGCCTATAACAGTTTTCACAACTAAACTTTGTCTCGAAACCTGGCAGAAAATCCAAAGAGATTCTGGTCGTATGTGAAGTATGTTAGCGGCATGAAACAATCATTGCCTTCTCTGCACTATAGCGATGGATATACTATCGAAGACAGTGCTGCCAAAGCAGAGCTACTGAACACAGCCTTCCGAAATGCCTTCACAAAAAAAAGATGAAGTAAATATTCCAGAACTCGAATCGAGAGCAGCAGCCAACACGAGTAACGTAGAAGTAAATATCCTCGGAGTAGTGAAGCAGCTTAAATCACTTAATAAACGCAAGTCTTCTGGTCCAGACTGTACACCAATTAGCTTCCTTTTGGAGTACGCTGATGCAGTAGCTCCATACTTAACAATCATATACAACCGTTCGTTCGACGAAAGGTCCGCACTCAAAGACTGGAAAGTTGCACAGGTCACACCAATATTCAAGAAAGGTAGTAGAAGTAATCCACTAGATTACAGGTCTATATCGTTAACGTCGATATGCAGCATGATTTTAGAACATATATTGTGTTCGATGAAACACAACTGGCTCTTTATTCACATGAAGCGATGAGTGCTATTGACAAGGGATTTCAGATCGATTCCATATTTCTGGATTTCCAAAAGGCTTTTTGTCACTGTACCACACAAGCAGCTCATAGTGAAATTGCGTGCTTGTGGAGTATCGTCTCAGTTATGTGACTGGATTTGTAATTTCCTGTCAGAGAGGTCACAGTTTGTAGTAACTGACGGAAAGTCATCGAGTAAAACGGAAGTGATTGCTTGCGTTCTCCCGGGTAGTGCTATAGGCCCGTTGCTGTGCTTTATATATATATATATATATATATATATATATATATATATATATATATAAACGATTTGGGAGACAAACTGAGCAGCCGTCTTCGGTTGTTTGTAGATGACGCTGTCGTTTACCGACTAATAAAGTCATCAGAAGATAAAAGAACCTGCAAAACGATTTAGAAAAGATATCTGAATGTCGTGATAAGTTGCATTTGACCGTAAATAACGAAATGTGTGAGGTCATCCACGTGAGTGCTAATAGGAACTCGTTAAACTTCGGTTACACGATAAATCGGCCTAATCCAAAAGCCGTAAATTCAACTAAATATCTAGGTATTACAATTACGAAGAACCCATAGAAAATGTTGTGAGGACGTCTAACCAAAGACTGTTTTTTATTGGATGGACACTTAGAAAATGTAACAGACCTACTAAGGAGACTGCCTACACTATCGCGAAATATGGGAGAGAGTGTCACAGAAATGATACAGGATTTGGGATGGACATCATTCAAAGAAAGGCGTTTTTCGTTGCGACGGAATCTTCTCACGAAATTCCAGTCACCAACTTTCTCCTCCTAATGCAAAAATATTTTGTTGACACCGACTTACGTAGGGAGGAACGATCACCGAGATAAAATAAGGGAAATCAGAGCTCGTAAGGAAAGATATAGGGGTTCATTGTTTCCATGCTCTATACGAGATTGGAATAATAGAGAATTGTGAGGGTTTATGTTTATCAATTTATTTATTTATTGAGTCCTTTGATCATATGTAGTACAGGGTACAGGATGATATTGGACTTATTACTAAGTTCAAAATGATACATATTTAAATAATCATTTTTCAACATGCTACCAATTTCATAGTTGTAATTCTTACAATGATACAATGTTACAAATTACAGTAGCTTTAGTTCTTAACAGTTATTCTGGTCCAAGTATTCCTTTACTGAGTAGAAACAGTGGTACTGTACATATTCTCAGACAGATCTTTCAAAAGCACTAATATTTTGTAAGCATTTTATACTATTTGATAGTCTATTATAGAGTTTCAATGAACCCTCTGCCAGGCACTTAAATGTGATATGCAGAGTATCCATGCAGGTGTAGATATAGATTAGGTAAGTACGAGAGCTGCACCGTAACTTCATTTGATACGCACGCTATTTGGTATGTAGTGGTCTTGGTGGGGTGAGTTGTCTCATTTACAGGTGTTGCTCTCTCATCGGACAGGTGTTGTCCTCTTCCAGGTCAGTAAGGAACAGTGACGAGCAGGAGCGTGCGTTTGCATTAGAGGCCTGCTTTTCGGAAGGATGCTCTGTGACTGCAGCCTAGCATGCCTCACGAAATACCTTCAGTGTAGCATCGCTGGGCTGTGTCTGAGATCGTAAATCACTTGTAACACAGGCCACAACTTTCAGACAAACAACAAGTACAACAACACAAAGAAATGGACTCCCTCGGCCAATTAGATTGCATCAGAACGTCGAGGAGTGAGAACTTCACTCTAGCAACGCCCACAGCATTCTGCGCATAAACGTGCTTCTGCTGTTGGATATTCTGATTGTTCAGTAAGGTGCATTCGTGATGACTTTCATTAGCATCCATACAAGCTGGCAATAGTACAGGACTTCAAATCTCAGAGGAACACGTGTGAGGCATTTCTCAAAAACATTCCTAAGGACACAACTGCTTTTTTCAGTGACGAAGCCCATTTTCACATAATCGGAAGTGTCAATTGACAAAATGTGTGCCACTGGGCCGATATCAATCCCCGAGAACTGCATTGGAGGCTGCTGCAGTCATCTCAAGTGTCATTGTGTCGTGCAACTTCCTCAGCTGGGATTGTTGATCCCTGGTTCTTTGAAGAGAATGGGATCACAGCGACAGTGAATTCAAGCCAGTATGTGAACATGATGGAGGAACTTGTTTGTCCTCAACTTGGTGGACATTTCAATCCAACATGGTAGAGCAACAGCTTAGACTTCAAGGGCATCAATGGCTGTTTCAAGCAACATGTCAAGAAGCGCCTCACCTCAGTAAGGGGCAATTTTGAGTCCAGTTATATGAACCATCCAAGGAGCCTACAATACCTGAAGTCCAACATTCAGGTAGAAATGGCCAACGTACCTGCTGCTGTGCTAGTAAGGTTTATGAGAAATGCCAGGAAAGGATTATTCATTTTTTGGGCAATGGGGAACATCACCCATTTATATGATTTTCAAAACTATGTAAAAGAAAACTTTAGATATGTACCTACACTATTAAAAAGGAAAAAAATCTTATTCATAAAATGGGTTTTATTGTGTGTTGAAGTCAGACAGGTACGATGCCACACCCTCTATGACATTGTGCCAAATTTTCAGCCCTCCACTGAGCCCAAGAAGCTTTCTATTGACAAACGTTGTCAGTTGCTTACACAGTATTTCGGCCATCAAACCCATGTTGTAGCAACGTGGCTGCAGTTGAAATAGGACCACAACTGCCACGGGCAGTCGTATGCAGCCTGTATCGCTTATCTGCGAGGCCTCTCGCACAAGTGTCATTTTGAGTGTCCCCACTGTGCTACCTCTAACACAGACTCGTTAACTCGGGGCATAATTGTTCAGTTAGCTCGTGATCCTGAGGATCAGACTAGGGCGTTGACCTTATCTAACCCTCCTTTAGCTGACGTACCATAAATTGCAGAATCACATGAGTTTTTGGCGAGAGGTTGGAACATCCTTCCTGACAATTGTCAGGTGGCAGAATTAGGTGTGCATGGTCAACAGCTCCAGGAGCCCTGTCAGGTACCCCAGATGGTCTCGTCTCCTGCTGTGTCGTTGTGAGTTACCTCCACTGATGCCGAGGCAACAGCCGCAGTCTGTCTTTGCCTGTGGTGACGTCGCGTTTTGTGTACCTCTGGGCAACATAATTTTCGCCTGCAGTGAAAATTGGATCCTTGGAGTCATTAATTTACCACACATATGGCAAGCCAGTGGTCTTGCCCTGATTGCCATTTGTTGCACGTGTGACGAGACTACCGACAAGTTGAGGGCTTTTCGGGGTATGTCATCTGATAGAAACTTTGCCAACTGTCGGTGACATTTGGCGAGCTGCGAGTCCATCTTCAGGGCCCCTGGTGTACACCTCGAATGATGATGTCACTTTTGATCCCTCGATGGCATATGAAACCTGATAGATGACAGATATAATCGTTTCAACGTCATGTGCCAACAGATAGCGTAGTAGCATAGCTACCAGAATACCACCTTCGTCTATCCTTTAATAGAGTGTTCACAGCCAGAGACCTCAGAGTGGTGCAGACTTGTGAAGCAAGACTTGAATGACTTTAGCCAATGATAGACAGTTTTTGTTGGGACAAATGTACGGATATAGAGGCTTATCTCACTAGGGTTAAGATAGATACTGCCTACAGGAAAATTAAAGAGACCTTTCGAGAAAAGAGAACCACTTGTATGAATATCGAGAGCTCAGATGAAAACCCAGTTCTAAGCAAAGAAGGGAAAGCAGAAAGGTGGAAGGAGTATATAGAGGGTCTATACAAGGGCGATGTATTTGAGGACAATATTATGGAAATGGAAGAGGATGTAGATGAAGATTGAATGGGAGATATGATACTAGTAGTAAGATGGCGGCTAGTGTAAAAATTCGTTGTGTGTGTCCGAGAAAAAGTGTGAATTTTGCCGTGAAAAAGAAAAATTGTGACAGTTGTAAGGATGAAATTACAAAGCTCAGCGAGCGGGTGTCTAGTTTACAATTTATTATCAGTTCCTTGAAGATGGATATCAAGAAACTTAAAGAAGAAAAAAGTTAACGGAACATGAAAAACTCGCTCCATGAAAGTACGAATATGTCGGAGAATTGGACGGAAGTGAAGTACAAAAGACGCAAACAGATAATACAAGATACAGAAAACGGCGAAAGAAACGTAAATATAGTGAACGAAAATTACTTTCAAGCTCTTTCGACTACGGATTGTGAAAGTGAAGTTAACAGTGCGAGTGTACCATGTGGAAAACCAAACGACTTTGTGAATAAGGTAAAACATGGAATATTTCAGCAGCAGTTAAGTAAAAGAACATATGCGAAAGTGCTCACGAAAAATCTTCCACCGCTAAGCTGCTCTACTGAGACAATATCGACATGTGTTAGCAAAAAAGACGGAATAAATAGTGCCAAACAAGACTTCGCTTACTGCAAAGGTAGGCAGGAAACAGGCAATCTCGGAACAGCAAGTACCGGTAAAATTGAACTGTATGCCGACAGCCAAGGATGAAATACAGCCGCTGAATTTCGATGTACAAGTAGTCAGAATTTTAGTTTTAACTGTACAATAAAACCAGGAGCAAAATTCAGTGCTGCTACGTCAATGAGTCAAGAAAAAATTTCCTCATTGAGCAAAAAGGACTTTCCCATCTTCCTGGCGGGATCAAATGATATAGCTAGGAACGAAAAAAACGATCTCTTAATCTCGCTAAAAAGAAAAGTGTATGAGCTGAGAGGAACAAATGTTATTGTTTTTTCAGTGCCACACCGTTACGACTTGATAGAATGGTCCTGTGTAAATAAAGAAATTGAAACTGCAAATAAAGAGATGCAAAATATTTGCAAGTGGTTTGAAAATGTAACATTTGTGAACATCAGCAATGTAGGGAAAAGATTTCACACAACACATGGTTCCCATCTAAATGTACTAGGAAAAAACGCAACAGTAACAAAAATTTTAGAACTTGTAAATAAAAGCTCAAATGTGCCGTGTGATGATAGAGGAGTCATACCTCTCATGGACAGGAAGTGTGTGTATCCTGTAGAATCCAATGTGAAATCTGCTGTCAGTGAAGCTAAACCTCTCCAAGACAAATGTGAAATTTTATTAATGCAAGTGAACACTCCAAATGTTAATGATTCACAGAAAGGCACAGCAGTTATGGAACAACAAACACCAGAAATAAGTGAAACAGCAGCAGCACCATCATTATCAGCAGAAGCAGCAACAGCAGCAGCAGTAGCAGAACCAACAACGACTGGAGCAGCAACACAGCAATGCTTAAGGAGGAGCCAAAGGAAAAATACATCTGTGTCATTCAGTGATAATTTTTTATGGTTTCTAGCCAAGAACAAAATAAAAATGTGAAAAACCAGCCTGCTAACTCACAGATAAGTCACAACAACATTCTATTTTCAAACATTCAGGGTCTTGAAAATAAAGTTGAAATTCTGGAGGAGTCATTGCCACAGAATAAGTATTCTTTCTTATGTCTATCAGAACATTGGCTTAAACCAGAACAAATACAATTCTATGTACCAGAAGGTTATAAATATGGAAACAGTTTTTGCAGATCTCAGTGCCGTAATGGTGGTACTGTTATCTATGTTTCAAATGAAATAGAGTGTGGAGCACTAGATCTTAGTTGGGCATGTGTAGAGAAACACTTTGAAATTACTGGGATCATATGTGATATAATGAAACTTATCATAGTATGTATCTACCATTCCCCTGACTCAGATGATAAAACTTTTTTAGATAATTTAGACAGTGTACTCTGCTACATAGTGAAGTGGAAACAGTATGTAACTGTAATTGGGGGAGACTTTAATTCAAGCTTTGATGTAACATGTAACAAACCCAGTGTAAATAAGTTACTGAATATGCTAAGGCAGCACAACTTCAATCATGTAAATTCAGAACCAACAAGACTACAAGCGTGCTTGGATAATGCTTTTCTCAACTGTGCTCGTGATATGTACTACCAAGGTAAAGGAATTTGTTTTCTCAGATCACTCCATGTTAACAGTAGAGTTAAGACATTTTATAAAAGGGGATGAGAGCAAGGCTGCACAAAAGTTAACAAAATCTAATACCTTAATATTAACAAAACACAATCTCATGAAACTAACACACCAGCTGAGCATAACAAACTGGCACAAATTATTTCTATACAGTGATTCCAGTGCCCAAACAGTTTATGAAACATTCCACAATTACTTAACAGGTATTTTAAAAGCCCATTTTGTTCAAAATAAATATGATAAAACAAGAATGGGTAAATTTTGGTACACCAAAGAACTGGAGAATCTAAAAAATAAGCTACTGCTGTTGAAGCGCCTTGCCAAAGTAAACAATTCTAATGAAATTAAGGATCTCGAAAAAATCACTAAGAAACTGTATAAGAAAGAGTTGCAATTGGCGAAACTAAGCTACAACACAAATTTCATAAAAAATAGTAAAAACCAATGCAAGACAGCCTGGTCAGGAATTAATACTGTTCAAGGTGAAGTCAGAAACTTTGACAAGACAGTCCCAATACCAGCAGATACATTCAATAAATATTTTGTAAGCTGTGCTGATGATATCAAAAAGCTGATCAGAAAACCCAATGTAACATGTATAGATTATCCGAAGAGTGCAAACCTAAATCATAATAGGGCCAGATCATCATTGAAACACTTCAGAGAGGTACGCCAATATGAAGTTCTTAAAATAGTCAAAGAAATGAAAAATTCGTACAGTACAGATATTTTTAATATGTCAGACAATCTATTGAAAAAAATCATACATTACATTGCAGCACCATTAACATATTCTATAAACCTGTCTCTCATAGAAGGGTTTTTTCCTGATCCTCTCAAACTATCCAAGGTAACTCTAGTCTTTAAGAAGGGTGTCAAATCAGACCCTGCAAACTACAGACCAATTTCGCTAATTCCAGTACTAGGAAAAGTCTTTGAAGGCATAATATATAAGCAGATGTATGAGTACCTAGAACTAAATGCTATGTTAAGTGAATCACACTTTTGTTACAGAAGAGGAAGGTCAGCTATACATGCCATAGAGCTCTTAGTCAGAGACATTCTAGCAGCATTTGAGGTCCATGGGCACGCACAGGTAACCTTATGTGATCTGAGCCAAGCTTCTGACTGTGTTGACCACTCACTTCTGCTCTCTAAACTTGAGTACTAGGGAATATGTGATAAAAGTTTAAAACTCATCAAATCATACCTCAATAAAAGGAACCAGGTGGTGAGTTCAGGAAGTCATCTGTCAAACACACTCGAGGTTCAACATGGAGTGCCACAGGGATCTAAATTGGGACCACTTGTTTTCCTTGTACACATAAATGACTTACCAGGAAATATAGATGTAAAGACATATATGTATGCAGATGACACAACTTTTCTATCTGTAAACCATGTACTTGATAACCTTGTAAGTGATATGAAATTGGCAAAAGAAAATGCAACATCATGGTTTAATGCCAATGGTCTGCTATTAAATGAGGAAAAGACCCAGAATATGTGGTTCAGTCTATCAAAGACTACAAAAATAGAAAAACAAAAGGCAAAGTTTTCAGGTATTGTACTTGACAACAGTCTAACATGGAACTCTCATGTTGATCACATAGTGGTTAGGTTGTCAAGAGTTATATATTTGTTGAAGAGACTGATGTGTTGTGTGACATTTGAGTACGTAAGAACAGCGTACTTTGCCTTTTTTCAATCTGTTTTAAGGTATGGGTTAATACTCTGGGGAAACAGCAGAAAAATAAATGAAATTATGGTGATCCAGAAGAAAGCAATCAGAGTAATGGCTAAGGTAGATAATAGAACACATTGTAAACCATTGTTCCATAAATATAGAATTTTAACAGTAATTAATTTATATATTCTTGACAGTGTTAACTACATACTTGCTGAACTACCTAATTTAAGTGTAACAAATGAAAGGCATGGCTACTATACAAGAACGTGTACTTCTCTGTTGTTGCCACAAAATAGATTAGCTAAAACTAACAATAGTCATAAGTATATGGCAATTAAAATATATAACAAATTGTCTAAAAATGGATCAATCAAGCCTGACAAATTATTTAAAGACAATGTTCATAACTTCTTGTTAACTAATCCATTCTATTCATTAGAAGAATTTTTAGAAATGCCCAATATCAACTTAAATATGTAAAAATTTATTTTGTAAAATTAATAGGTTAAGTGAACTGACGAAGTCTATTGCATGTAACAATGCTGAATGACTAATAAAGAATCTAAATCTGCGTGAAGAGTTTGACAGAGCACTGAAAGACCTGAGTCGAAACAAGGCTCCAGGAGTAGATAACATTCCATTAGAACTACTGACAGCCTTGGGAGAGCCAGTCCTGATAAAACTCTACCATCTGGTGAGCAAGATGTATGAGACAGGCGAAATACCCTCATACTTCAAGAAGAATATAATAATTCCAATCCCAAAGAAAGCAGGTGTTGACAGATGTGAAAATTACCGAACTATCAGTTTAATAAGTCACGGCTGCAAAATACTAATGCAAATTCTCTACAGACGAATGAGAAAAAAACAGTAGAAACCAACCTCAGGAAAGATCAGTTTGGATTCCGTAGAAATATTGGAACACATGAGGCAATACTGACCCTATGATTTATCTTGGAAGCTGGATTAAGGAAAGGCAAACCAACGTTTCTAGCATTTGTAGACTTAGAGAAAGCTTTTGACAATGTTGACTGGAATACTCTCTTTCAGATTCTGAAGGTGGCAGGGGTAAAATACAGGGAACGAAAGGCTATTTACAATTTGTACAGAAACCAAATGGCAGTTATAAGAGTTGAGGGACTTGAAAGGGAAGCTGTGGTTGGGAAGGGAGTGAGACAGGGTTGTAGCCTCTCCCCGACGTTATTCAATCTCTGTATTGAGCAAGCAGTGAAGGAAACAAAAGAAAAATTCGGAGTAGGTATTAAAATCCATGGAGAAGAAATAAAAACCTTGAGGTTCGCCGATGACACTGTAATTCTGTCAGAGACAGCAAAGGACTTGAAAGAGCAGCTGAACGGAATAGACAGTGTCTTGAAAGGAGGATATAAGGTGAACATCAACAAAAGCAAAACGTGGATAATGGAATGTAGTTGAATTAAGTTAGGAGATGCTGAGGGTATTAGATTAGGAAATGAAACACTTAAAGCAGTAAAGGAGTTTTGCTATTTGGGGAGCAAAATAACTGATGATGATCGAAGTAGAGAGGATATAAAATGCAGACTGGCAATGGCGAGGAAGTTGTTTCTGAAGAAGAGAAATTTGTTAACACTGAGTACGATAAATAGTTTGGACAAGAAGAGAATAGAAGCTTTCGAAATGTGGTGTTACAGAAGAATGCTGAAGATTAGATGGGTAGATCACATAACTAACGAGGAAGTATTGAATAGGATTGGGGAGAAGAGAAGTTTGTGGCACAACTTGACTAGAAGAAGGGATCGATTGGTAGGACATTTTCTGAGGCATCAAGGGATCACTAATTTAGCATTGGAGGGCAGCGTGGAGGGTACAAATCATAGAGGGAGACCAAGAGATGAATACACCATCAGATTCAGAAGGATGTAGGTTGCGGTAGGTACTGGGAGTATTGATTGAGGTGAGTGATGAGTATGCTGAAGTAAATTATATGGGAAAGACTAAGTCCTACTGCAAATTGATACAACAAAGAGATAAACTATTTATCGTCAGGAGGACTTGGTGTAAATTATCATTTGAACAAGGGTAACAAAATGTGGCTATTTTCAAATATCCACATTTGAGTAGTTTGTGTAAAAAGCCTCATGTTCATATTTTTCAGTATCCGTAACATATGACCTAGTCTCCTTGCAAATAGTTCTCATAGTGCAAGGTGTAACTTGAAAATTAATTGGTCAGATGAAGAAATATGCTACACTTGTATATTTTCTGATTGAAGTTCATTACTCCCTGTCCTTACCCTTGAAAATTATTTGTTTCTCATGGTCCTGAATGTCTAATCTAGTGACATTCATTGAATTTACTTTGTCCCAGCATCATATTGCCATTTTTTCATGCAGAAATGACTGTGTGGGTCAAAGCAGTCCTGTGTGCAAGTTACACTGACCAACTTTTTTTATGATACCAGGACAACAGATGTGATGCTTTTTGTTTAATAACTTACTTAACGGTACACATCTTCGCCATTACTACAAAAATGTATTTGGAATTTTTTCTCCGTCACTATCCTATGTTTTTTTCTGCATAGCAAAAGAGAGGCAAAAATTAATTGGACTAAATTAATCACAGTTTCAGGTGAACTACATTACGTGTTGGGTAATGCACATGGCAGTTTCTCCCCCATCGCATACTACGTACATAAATGCTTGGAAGTAAGCTTTTGTTTTTTATTTTATAAAATAAATAAACCGAAATTTCATGTATAACAGCAGTCTATACACATATGTGCAGTACTGAAGAAACAGACATAAAATACCGATAAATTTAAAAATATCGTCTGTAAACCAACTATTTACATTAGATTTCCAAGTTTCTTATATTTTTAAATTGTCTTTTTTCAGTTCCTTGTTTCCTATAATTGTCCACTAAACCAAAAGAAAAAAAGCATGCTTCAGGACGTGCCCACTACAAACTGAAACGAGAATTTGGTTTGTTCTCTCTCTTCTATGAAGTCTCCTGCTTTCACCTCGAATTTACAAAGATGCATAACCCGTGGTACCTGTACCAAGCAACAGCAACATATACGATCAATGTGGCTGCAAATATTATGTGATTCGTTTTCATCCAATCACTAATTGTGAGCAGCGGCAAGAGACGGTGTACAATGATTGCCATCTTGCCCAAGGCACAAACAAATTATAGGAAGGGACTATTTTCCTGAGATGTTTTCAACAGTACATAGGACACCAATTTTTAACACAGCCACGGTCACAATTATCTATAGTCACTAAATTAATCTCATTTAAAATGTGCAGCGACGACACTGGAAGAATTTACAAGTTAAAATTCATCAATTACACATGCAATTAATTAATGACGTAGTAACTTATATATCGTACTGCTTTAATTAGGCATTCCTACTTTATGTCATTCATATTTTTAATTTTTATAAGCCAATTGTAGATAGATAGCAAAAAGACTTTGACTTGTTTAGGTATAATATTGATTTTAGACAATCGAGTCAATCGCCTGCAGGGAGCTTTCATGACAGCCCCTGACCTGGAACAAGTCCTACCCATTCCACTAAGTCACATATCTTCTGCACCATTCGCTTACCGCTAACATTTCAGCCAAAGAGTATCTTTTTTTAATTGTATCAGTACGTTTACATGCGAAACATGTTCTGAAATAAGAAAACCGAATTGCGGAAACCGTTTTTCGCTTTCGTGTTTACATGTTACGATCTCAAGCGGATTTGCTAGCCAGTTAAATTTGGCACCCGGAAAACAACGGTTATAGTTTCTGTGTTAATCAGGACAATCGTCATTTGTCTTTAATCAGCCTAGGTGTAAACCGCTTCAGTCTAATATGTCCACTTATCCTTCACCGTATGAAAAGCCATTCCGTCCATAATAGCTGAAAATTTTTAAAAACAAGACAAAACCTGACAGCCCAACACTTTTGAAAACCGGTTGAATTTACAAGGGAGCGAAAATATATTGCTAAACCGGCAACTAGAAGCAGATCTCCAGAATCGATTTTGAAGTGTTTACAATAACCAACCAAAAACGGTATTGGGGTAATCGTTTGCGAAATACAGTTATGGGGTCCCCATGTAAACGATGTGTATATTTGCTCTCCTGTGTACCTAAAGGGATATATTAAACCAAATAAAATGCTTAATGAAAAAGTGTCCTTATTGACAGTCAACATCAATATATTATTTTTGTGCTTGTTTCTTAGTATTGTATCAATGTAATTTACGTACCTTAGACAGATTCACCTATTACGGGCTTCGACTATAACAATCCGAGCCGCCCAAAAATTAAATCAAAGGTCTGTAACAACTGAGATATGTTGCACAGAACATAGCTCGCTTATATAAAAACCGTGTTACCGAGATTATAACAGGGTACGAAATATTTTCGTCATAAATAGTAAGAACATGTGACTACTTATAGCTATTTTATTAACGAACTAAAAATAATTAACTAACACAGCCAAAAATATGTTTATTCCTTCCAACATTTTCTTGCTAGACTCCTTAATGGGAAGTAAAATAAAAGGCTAGTTGGTACGGCAAGGTTTCATGTTATGGCCGACAGATGTCAGCTCGACGCGATGCCGCAGGCGTCTAAAGCTAGCGAAATGAGGGATGCTCAACTACCGGACCTACCGATAGATGGCTCTACCAGCTGATTACTGTCGTCTGTATTGCCCGCCGTATTCGAATTTGCCAAGAAGTTTCTCTCGGTCTGTACTGTGTATAAGGAATTAAGGATTATCGAAATGGTGATTTCTTGTTCCGCTTTCAATTGTACGAAGCGATGGAGTAAGGAAAGTGACTTACCATTTCACAGGTCATAGGACTACCGATACAATACGATAACCTAAATTATGAAGAAAATGTTTTGATATTATATAAGCTAGTTATTTACTGTGATTCTTTTCTTATGTATGTATTTAATTACTGCATAAAACATTGTTTTACATAATGCTGAAGAAAAGGTCTTTAGTTCTGTTTCTCCCCTTTCTGTAACTATGTGAATATCGTACTGAAACTAAAACCCTCTGTAAACTTTGACGAAGCCAATTGTATGAAAAGTGCTGAAAGGCTAATAAAAATATTCTATTCTAACAACACAGACTTAGTGCGTTTGCTAATTCGATGTTTTTGAGCAGGTTTCCTCTTTAGCACGCAGAGCTGCTAAAGAAGTGGATTACTTCCTTTTTTTTTTCTTTACTGTAATTTCATTCCCCTGCCCCCATATGGGCAGGGGAGGGCTGTCAGCAGCACAATCCAACGCTCTTCAGCCGAGTGACATGACAACTAAAACAAGAATAAAATAATACATACATAAGGAGATAAAAAGGGGAACATAAAACAGAGTAAGGGGAGAAAATGGAGGTTAAAATACACTGACACGTAGACGTTCATTGGGGACAGTTAAAAAAGTCACCAGAAAGTTAAAAAACACAGTTGGCGATTCTTAAAACACAGAGAAGACACTGGATGCGCATGCACAGGTTAAAAGTTGGCCACAGTATTAGAAACACTCCGAAACAACACACTTAAAACCCACTTGGAGCACACACGACGAAGAATAAAACTACCAGGTGGGACCTGCCGAGGGAAAGGTCAGAGAGGATGGGAAAGGAGGGGAGAGCATGGGGCAGCTGGGGAAGCGGCGGGATGAAGAGAGGAGGGGCAACCGTGGGTTCACGAAGAGGCAGGAGACACGTGGGGTGGGAGAGGAAAAGGGAAGACAGGGCAGGAGGGAGCGCAGAGACACTGAAAGAAGGCACAAGAGATGGAGGGGGAGTAGGAGGGGGATTCCGCTCAGAAGGAGGGAGGGGGGGGGGGGAGAGGGAGCCCTGAGGAGGAGGCAGGAAGAGGGGGTTAGAGTTGGTAGGAAGGGTAGATGTCAGGGCGAAGCTCATCATCCGGGAGGGGTAGACGGTGGAAGTTGTGTTGGGAAAGGAGACGGAGGGTGTGGAGATGGAGAGAGGGAGGGACACAATGGTAAAGGCGCGGCAACTGGTTGGGAGTGGAGAGGAAGGGAGACACCAGGGGGTGAGGGGGATCAAGGCGGCGGACAATATATAGTGTGCGGATGTGTTCAAGGGGAGGGGCGGAAATCCAAGGGATGCTGGCATAACAAAGGATGGGGCGGAGGATTACTTCCGTGAAGTGGAAAGATTTTAATCCTACGTCTTGCAGTTTTCCTTGCGGAAACCTTTTCCGACAAGATGATTACGTAATGAGCCCTGGAACGTGGAAGAAACGTGCCATCAGTTTTTAACTTTACGACACCTTTGATGCCACCAAATAAACAGCCACGACGACATGCTGTTACGATTTTGAGTGACAACGATGCTTCTCCATGTTATGGCCGACGCGATGCCAGAATGAGATTTTCACTCTGCAGCGGAGTGTGCGCTGAAGTTTCATATCAGCGCACACTCCGCTGCAGAGTGAAAATCTCATTCTGGAAACATCCCCCAGGCTGTGGCTAAGCCATGTCTCTGCAATATCCTTTTTTTCAGGAGTGCTAGTTCTGCAAGGTTCGCAGGAGAGTACTGTAAAGTTTGGAAGGTAGGAGACGAGGTACTGGCAGAAGTAAAGCTGTGAGTACCGGGCGTGAGTCGTGCTTCGGCAGCTCAGTTGGTAGAGCACTTGCCCGCGAAAGGCAAAGGTCCCGAGTTCGAGTCTCAGTCGGGCACACAGTTTTAATCTGCCAGAAAGTTTCAAAGCAGATGTTGACAGATGTGAAAATTACTGAACTATCAGTTTAATAAGCCACAGCTGCAAAATACTAACACAGATTCTTTACAGACAAATGGAAAAACTGGCAGAAGCTGACCTCGGGGAAGAACAGTTTGGATTCTGTAGAAATGTTGGAACACGTGAGGCAATACTGACCCAACGACGTATCTTAGAAAATAGATTAAGGAAAGGCAAACCTACGTTTCTAGCATTTGTAGACTTAGAGAAAGCTTTTGACAATGTTGACTGGAATACTCTCTTTCAAACTCTAAAGGTGGCAGGGGTAAAACACAGGGAGCGAAAGGCTATTTACAATTTGTACAGAAACCAGATGGCAGTTATAAGAGTCGAGGGACATGAAAGGGAAGCAGTAGTTGGGAAGGGTGTGAGACAGGGTTGTAGCCTCTCCTTGATGTTATTCAGTCTGTATATTGAGCAAGCAGTAACGGAAACAAAAGAAAAATTTGGAGTAGGTACTGAAAGCTTTGAGGTTCGCCGATGACATTGTAATTCTGTCAGAGACAGCAAAGGACTTGGAAGAGCAGTTGAAGGGAAGGACAGTGTCTTGAAAGTTGGATATAAGATGAATATCAACAAAAGCAAAATGACAATAATGGAATGTAGTGAATTAAGTCGGGTGATTCTGAGGGAATTAGATTAGGAAATGAGACACTTGAAGTTGTAAAGGAGCTTTGCTATTTGGGGAGCAAAATAACTGATGATGGTCGAAGTAGAGAGGATATAAAATGTAGACTGGCAATGGCGAGGAATGCATTTCTGAAGAAGAGAAATTTGTTACTATTGAGTAAGTGTCAGGAAGTAGTATCTGAAAGTATTTGTATGGAAGTGAAATGTGGACTATAAATGTTTGGACAAGAAGAGAAAAGAAGCTTTTGAAATGTGGTGCTGCAGAAGAATGCTGAAGATTAGATGGGTAGATCACGTAACTAATGAGGAGGTATTGAATAGAATTGGGGAGAAGAGGAGTTTGTGGCACAACTTGACAAGAAGAAGGGACCGGTTGGTAGGACATGTTCTGAGGCATCAGGGGATCACAAATTTAGCATTGGAGGGCAGTGTGGCGGGTAAAAATCGTAGAGGGAGACCAGGAGATGAATACACTAAGCAGATTCAGAAAGATGTAGGTTGCAGTAGGTACTGGGAGATGAAGAGGCTTGCACAGGATAGAGTAACATGGAGAGCTGCATCAAACCAGTCTCAGGACTGAAGATCACAACAACAACAAACAATTGAAAACCCTTATGTTGTTTGCATTAATAAGTCTTCTTTGTACATATTTTACAGTGACTGTGCATTTCTTATTGTTCTCATTCCTTATTATCATTTTTAAAGCCATACGGTCACAAAAGTTTGTGTCTGTTACTTCAATATTGTACTCAATGCTTTGCTTGTTGGTAAATATGTGATCAAGTGTTGTTTCAGACCCATCCCCATATCTGGTAATTTCCTGCACCAAGGTTGCATTTTGTATGAGTTAAGCAGATTTAATAATTGGACCTTGTTCTTATTACTTTTGTTAAAATTAATTTTAAATTCACCATAACTACTATGTATTTTGACCTGCCTCTCAATTCAATTACAGTATCATCTATATAATATAAGAATTGGGTAAAGTCACCTGATGGGGATCTATAGATGCAAGCAACGATAGTCTGACAATCAGTAAGTTCACAATTACAACATTCAAAATATTTTTCTGCACACTTCACCTTGCTAAGTTTTGCCTCTTTATATTTAACATTACTTCTAACATAGATGCTTACACCTCCACATTTATGAGTTTCCCTGCAAAAGCTACTTATTAAGCCAAAGTCTGGTACATTTGCTGCACAATTCTGAGTGTCCCAAAGCGAGTGCTCATTGATACACAGCACAGAAAAATTACTTCCAGCTCACACATTTTGTTGCCTAGTCCCTGTACATTCGATACAGCAAAGTCGAGCCACCTAGATTTTTTCGCAATGCTCACCCTAGTGTCCCCTTCAGTCTTCTTGGAAGAAAAAAATTCTTCAAGTGCGATGATCTCGTGACTCTTCTGATTGGCAGTCTGCTGATTGTTTCTACTGGACTGGATGCTGCTGTTGACGATGGTGGTGTGTCTGCTGCTGCTGCTAAAGCTGACAGATTCTCTGCTGCTACTGGTTGTTGTTGTTGATCTGCAGCTGATAATGGAGATGTTGTTGTTGTGCTGTCTCTGGTATTGACAGACACTCAACTGTCGCTATTCTTCTTTGTGCAAGTAGATCCGTCTCCTTATACAGTGTCTTCCTTCCTGCCACATCGTTTGCTGCTTCTTCTAACTTTTGCACTGATCTCTTGGGTATGTTTACTTCTTGAGTACTTGTGATGTAAGTAGGTACATTTTTCACTTTTAAGGATTCTCTTGTTATTTGTGCACGAGTTGTGTCAGTAACCATTCTCACTGATTCTTTACCTGAGACTGCAGTATCCTTCCATTTAAGCTCTATTGCTGTTTTGTACACTTCCCTGTTTGTTTCCACTGATACATGAATTTTTGTAGCCATAAGTTCTTCACCAGTTGCATTTTGCATTTAGGTGCTGTCAATGTGCTGTATATAGCTCCTTGTTACTAGGAGTATTAAATGAAACAAGTATTATGGATGCCTTTCACTATTTTTTTTTTTTTTTAGTTTCCTGTTGTGGATTGAATTTCTTGGTTTACACAACACCAATCAGGCAGGTGCCTGTGTGATACTCCAGCTACAATCACATTTTTATTTTGTAATGCTGGCAAGGGTTTTTCTAATGAACAATTTGCCAAGTTGGCTTCATCCATTGCTACGTCATTAGCCCCTGCCCAAATAACTGAAAATCTTCTTTTGCCAGCTTGTGAAGGTTACTGTATTTTTGTAATATTACACACTTGTGGGGGCACCTGGTATCACCTTCCCTTCAATGTCATATTTATTTGAAGTTAAATTTAAAATATTTCTTGCACTGTCTCTGCCATGGCTAGCAGAGGCAACAAATATTTTGGGTCTCCTACTCACTAACTGACTCTCAGGAGCAAAGTTTTGCATGTTCATTGCTGCACCCTTAGATTGCTTTCCTTTTAAAACTGCATTCTTTGTTGTGGTATGCACACTGTATTGTGAATAGCGCTTTATGTTGGACGCCTCGAATCTGTAGTTTTTACACATTTCTTTCTTCGCTGATTCTCGCTTCTGGAATTTGTTTATTAATACACATATAATTCTTTTCGAATACTTGACAATCACTGCATTTCCAGCTTTTCACTCTATCTGTCGCATTTACACACGAGTTATGGAATTTCCTCTTACACTTTGCACAACTGACACATTTTCTTGCTGTTTTGTTACAGGAACACGGTTTGTTCCACATATCCTCACTTATTTCCTAAATAGTATTCAAATTTTCCAAACTGTTTGCGGCCAATGTGCGCGAGTTAGTTACAAAACACAGTAAGTCCCTGTTCTTTCAACAGAGCTCCATACTTTTAGTTACACTCAAAGAACAATTACTAATCCACATGTGCACACCATAATATGTTTAGATTAAGTCTGTTTCTTCAGGGGATATTCACGTAAATACTGAGTAAAGAATTCAGTGCTAAGCTGTCTTCAGCTACATTTGCTGTGGAAGTACCCGGCTCACAGCTGAGGCCAATTCAGCAGGTGTCTTGTAATATAGTAGCAAAGTTTCCCGCCTACCAAAATAGTAATTTAACACTCACTCCAAAAAGTGTTAAAATTCTTCTTACACTTGCATAACTTTTAAATGTATTGTAATATCACAATTATGACCTGAAATCAATTTTTAACAAATTGAAAAAAGCTGCTGAATTGTATACTTCACTGCAGTGTAACTAAAGAAGCATTTTCCTTTTTTATTGTTTGTTGTAAAATGTTAGCTATTGCCACTGTGTGTTCTGTCATTGGATATTCCACAATTTAAATATTACAGTAGTTTCACTGACCAAGTGCGGATGACGGTGTGAGGGAGATTTATGTGGTATAATTTTAAATTTCTACAATATTTATGGGTATTTTCATTTGTACAATTGAAAGTACTCCCAAACACGATACCTTGGTTCCATCAGAGAATATTTCCACCGCTTTAGGATTTTTTTGTCATGAAATATTTTTTCTGATTGAAGGCAAGAACATGTAGCTTCGCACTATCTGTGTAAAGAAACTTGGGAAGACATCTATGAATGTTAAAGTACAAATGATATGTTCAACAAATTCCTAAATAGTTTTAGCTATTATTTTGAACGTTGCTTTCCACTCCATAAAAAAGACAGTCACAAAAAAGTATCTGAAAATACAATGGGTCACAACAGGGATACAAATATCTGTGAAGAAAAAGAGATTACTTCATGAAATATCTAGACAGCATACCACATCCCCAGAATTTGATTCCTATTTTAAGAATTACATAAAGATTTTAACTAAAGTCATAAAAGAAGCAAAAAAATGGCAAACAGTTCCTTCATAGCAAATGCACAAAATAAAATGAAAGCCATATGGGACATTGTAAGGCGTAAAACAGGAGTAAAATGGAGAGAATACCGTAATATCAAACTGAACGAAAACACTTCTGTAGTATCTGATCCCCAGCAGATAGCAAATAATTTTAATTCATATCTCTCAGAGGCAGCTGAGATTCTGGTGAAGCAAAACTTTCAATATGCCGTCACTGCGAATCAGATTAAAACTATCCCTAGTAACAAGTCTCCCTTCCTGTACCCAACAAATGAACAGGAAGTGGTAAAAAGAATAGGGGAGCTAGAATCAAAATTTTCCTCTGGTACTGACAACATACCAGACCATATCATTATAAAATGTGCACCCTTAGCAACTAGGTCCATGGCAGACATATGCAATAGTTCCTTTTCTCAGGGAATCTTCCCAGAAAGGTTAAAAATAGCTAAAGTGAAGCCACTGTACAAAAAGGGTGAAAAAGCAGATATAACAAATTATAGGCCGGTCTCTCTACTATCTGTTTTTTCTAAAATAATTGAAAAAATCTTTTATAAAAGACTCATACATTTCACTGAAAAAAAATTTTTTTTCTCAGCTACACAGCACAGTGTCCGAAAATGTTAATCCACTAAGACAGCTATTATCGATTTCTTAAATGAAGCTTTAAATGCATTAGATAAAAAAGAACACATAGCAGCAATATTCCTAGATCTTTCAAAAACATTTGACATTATTAACCATGGTCTATTGCTTAGAAAGCTAGAAAATGTTGGTGTCAGAGGCCCAGCCTGTGAGTGGGTAAAGTCATATCTACAAAACAAGACACCAAATAGTTGAAGTCTTGTACAAAGAAGGAAAAACTTTAACTTCCTATCAATCAGAAAAACAGTGTGTTAAATACGGTGTGCCACAGGGTTCTGTACTGGGACCAGTCTTGTTCTTGCTGTTTGTAAATCACCTAGAACCATCCATCCCTAACTATAAGTACATTAAATATGCCGATGATACAAATATACTTATCAAAGGAAAGACCCCAAAAGAGCTCCAAAATGAAATAAAAAAGAGCACTTCACAGGTATCCGAATGGTTCGCAGTGAACAACTTAATAATAAACACACATAAAACAAACACTGTGCATTTACACACAGTGCAGAATAAACAGCCTTTAACTGCAACCACAGAACTGTTAGGAAAAAGACTTGAAATTGTAAATAGGACCAAATTCCTTGGAGTTTGGATCCAAGATTACCTAAGATGGCAGAAACACACACAACACCTATGTAGTAAATTAAATATCATTTGTTATAGTATAAAAATTCTTGCTGGATGCACATCAATGCAAGCCATAAAAAATGTGTACTATGCCCAAGCAGAATCACTACTAACATATGGTTTAATTGGCTGGAGAAATTCACCACACAGAAAAAGCTGTTTTATTGCACAAACGGGTATTATAACAGCCTATGAAGGCTCAGCACCTCGATCTTCATGCAAACCCTGATTTAAAAAGCTTCATATTCTTCCATTACCATGACTATATATCCTAGAAACAATAATGTTTGTATGGAAAATCACAGATGAAAATAGCAAGATTGCTCCAAAAAACCAAAATATCCATTCATACAACACAAGAAATAATCAAGATTATCATATGCAGTTTTCACATACAACACTAAAACAAAAAGGACCCTTGCAAACAGGAAAAAAACTGTATAACAAGCTACCTAAAACAGAATTAAGGTAATAACTGGCATGCATAAATTCAAAACTGCAGTGAGTGACTGCTTGGTACAGAATTGCTACTACAGTGTTGATGAATTTTTATCTACATTGTAAATATGTGAAAAATTTAAATAGTTTATACAATTAAGGCCAAAATCAGAAATGTGTACATGTAGATTTATCTGTGTATTATATGTGGTCTATTACATATATGTGTGTGTCTGTATGCCAAAAGTATGAAATGTGTGCATATAAAATTTATTTGTGTATTTGTGAAATGTTATTTCCATATGTAAGAGTTATATTGCTATATACTGAAAACCATACAACAGTTTTTCTGGTAAACTTTATTGCAAATTACTTGGCTTGTCCTATATCATTATGTACCCCTGTTCAGTGGAGCTTCACTCCAAATTTAAACGCAGCCAAAACCTCTCAGACAAACAGAAGCTAAACGATGTCAAAGTTAGCGTAAGGAGGGCTATGTGTGAAGTGTTAAGTGAATTCGAAAGTAAAATACTAGGTACCGAATTGACAGAAAATCCTAGGAAGTTCTGGTCTTACGTTAAATCAGTAAGTGGCTCGAAACAGCATGTCCAGACACTCCGCGATGATGATGGCATTGAAACAGAGGATGACACGCGTAAAGCTGAAATACTAAACACCTTTTTCCAAAGCTGTTTCACAGAGGAAGACCGCTCTGCAGTTCCTTCTCTAAATCCTCGCACAAACGAAAAAATGGCTGACATCTAAATAAGTGTCCAAGGAATAGAAAAGCAACTGGAATCACTCAACAGAGGAAAGTCCACTGGACCTGACGGGATACCAATTCGATTCTACACAGAGTACGTGAAAGAACTTGCCCCCCTTCTAACAGCCGTGTACCGCAAGTCTCTAGAGGAACGGAAGGTTCCAAATGATTGGAAAAGAGCACAGGTAGTCCCAGTCTTCAAAAAGGGTCGTCGAGCAGATGCGCAAAACTATAGACCTATATCTCTGACGTCGATCTGTTGTAGAATTTTAGAACATGTTTTTTGCTCAAGTATCATGTCGTTTTTGGAAACTCAGAATCTACTATGTAGGAATCAACATGGATTCCGGAAACAGCGATCGTGTGAGACCCAACTCGCTCTATTTGTTCATGAGACCCAGAAAATATTAGATACAGGCTCCCAGGTAGATGCTATTTTTCTTGACTTCCGGAAGGCATTCGATACAGTTCCGCACTGTCGCCTGATAAACAAAGTAAGAGCCTACGGAATATCAGACCAGCTGTGTGGCTGGATTGAAGAGTTTTTAGCAAACAGAACACAGCATGTTGTTATCAACGGAGAGACGTCTACAGACGTTAAAGTAACCTCTGGCGTGCCACAGGGGAGTGTTATGGGACCATTGCTTTTCACAATATATATAAATGACCTAGTAGATAGTGTGGGAAGTTCCATGCAGCTTTTCGCGGATGATGCTGTAGTATACAGAGAAGTTGCAGCATTAGAAAATTTTAGCAAAATGCAGGAAGATCTGCAGCGGATAGGCACTTGGTGCAGGGAGTGGCAACTGGCCCTTAACATAGACAAATGTAATGTACTGCGAATACATAGAAAGAAGGATCCTTTATTGTATGATTATATGATAGTGGAACAAACACTGGTAGCAGTTACTTCTGTAAAGTATCTGGGAGTATGCATGTGGAACGATTTGAAGTAGAATGATCATATAAAATTAATTGTTGGTATGGCGGGTACCAGGTTGAGATTCATTGGGAGAGTCCTTAGAAAATGTAGTCAATCAACAAAGGAGGTGGCTTACAAAACACTCGTTCGACCTATATTGCTGTATTGCTCATCAGTGTGGGATCTGTACCAGGTCGGGTTGACGGAGGAGATAGAGAAGATCCAAAGAAGAGCGGCGCGTTTCGTCACAGGGTTATTTGGTAACCGTGATAGCGTTACGGAGATGTTTAGCAAACTCAAGTGGCAGACTCTGCAAGGGAGGCGCTCTGCATCATGGTGTAACTTGCTCACCAGGTTTCAAGGGGGTGCGTTTCTGGATGAGGTATCGAATATATTGCTTCCCCCTACTTATACCTCCCGAGGAGATCACGAATGTAAAATTAGAGAGATTCGAGTGCGCACAGAGGCTTTCAGACAGTCGTTCTTCCCGCGAACCATACACGACTGGAACAGAAAAGGGAGGTAATGACAGTGGCACGTAAAGTGCCCTCCGCCACACACCGTTGGGTGGCTTGCGGAGTATAAATGTAGATGTAGATGTAGATGTAGATGCTCTAGCTCTACCGAGTTGAACCTATTTTTTTTTAACACGAAAATTAAATTGAGCAGCACTTGCTGAGTGACCCACTCTATTTGTTGCCTATAATACAGCAGCAGCAAAACTGCAGCAACAAGTGACAGATGGCAATGTACAAGCAATTTTAATGAAGCTGTACCACTATGTTCAGGTTGAAAGAAATGGTTTCTACGGTTTTTGATATTGGGGTGCTAATGTGTAAAACAGCAGTCAGCTTATGATCCTATTTACAGGGCATGTTTAGCATAATTGTCTTCCCAGTTAAGTTTACTTTTTGTAAATCCACATTTAAGGTAATTAGATTTTTCTACATAAATATTCTTCACATCTCCTTTGTTTGCAAACAAGATTAATTCCACATTTATTGACACCACAATAAGCCACTTCACTTGTTGGAAAGCAATGTGGCATCCATTTCTTTGCTAGATGTGATAGGTGTGATGTCCAGTAAAATTTTGCTCCAACACTATGTCAAATACATCAACAATCTGCTTCCATCATTTCAGAACTTTATTATTCATCAAAACCTATGAACTGAGTGGAATTTTCTCTCGTACTGAATTAAATTAATTAACAATAACAGATGTTAAATAATTAATGATAACAACGTGTGTGTTTTTGACCGTGAGAAATATTTTATTAACTGTTCCAGGTAAAACAAAGTATTTCTTTAGACAAATGCAGAGACATTTCCCCATCCCCTTTTTCGGTTCTGCCTTTGCTGTTAAGAGTGTGTGCTCTAGGCATGGTGTTTTGGGGCCAAAATATTATAAAAGCAAAGATATTGGTGTCCCTGAGCATTTGGTAATACTGTGCTGTATTAAGATATACTACCTTTCCATAAAACAAGTTTGTTACATGGAAAGTGTACTAAATAAAATGTATACTAGTTCTTTATCCTTTTAGGAAGAACGTGTGTATCTTCAGAAGAGATTGAGAATCTTGGATACAAAGAAAAGCAATTGCCCAGCTACTCTAAACATGAAGTTAAGCAGTTAGTAAATAAACACAGGGATACCAAGGCAAAAGTGAGTATCCAGTCTGGGTTCTGCTTGGAGAAAATTTTAATGACCAGTTGACAGTATGCTTAAAAATTACTTGTTTTTAATGCTCTTAATTAAATAATTGATAAATTTGTTTTGTCCTACAGGTTCTTGCAAGGCTACACAAGGATTTAGCATAGCCAATCCCGCCGAATAGTCACTTGTATTAGTACTTAATTGTTTCCCAAGCAAGCACACACACACACACATGGTACCAAACATGTTGAGGCAAGTTGGTACATACGTCCTTCATACGTAAATGAAATAGAAAAAATTCGTACTCAATGGAGAGACATCTCACAGTCATTAAGTTGGCTCTAGATAGATTTGATGATAAATTTTGCTGGGACACACATACTGGGTCAAATGAATATTACATTTTACTGCACTGAGAAAGCAATTTACAGTCAAATATATCAGATTTTGTACGGTACAAATAAAGTATTGTTTGATGAGACTAGACTGCAGAATTAGGTTGATGAGTGGGATAAGGAATTGAGCAATCACATGATTCATTATAGACATTGTACGGTTGCCAATAGAGAAGTGAAACCATTACTTTTTTGCTATCAGAGGTGTTGGCAAAGAGATCTTTTGAAGTATGGGGATAATTGTTAGACGCTACATACAAAACAACAACATATGATATTTGTTTATTTTTTATAGCTGTGAAGAGTAATGTGGACTATTTGGTTGTCTCTTTTTTTCATTTCGGTTCACAATGCAAGTTCCATCCATCAAGTGTTAGACATTTTCAAGGACTGGAACCGGGGATTGGAATCCCCTCTACTGGGTTACTGATTTACCGAGTCCATTGGAAACAGGCATGGGGAAGATGGTTAAAAAAAATGTAATCTTTATGACATTTCTAGATATATGGCAAGAAACTGCAGAATCGTCAACAGAGGGAGGATTTAGAGATCGTATAGGAGAGTTGCGAATGCATGAGATTTTTCAGAGAAACTAGCATGTGTGGCCATACTTTAAACAACAGTGGCTATTGGTATGTGAAAGATGGGTAGAAGTGTTTGAAGACAAGGGCAGGTCTGTAAGGACTGACACTACAAATTGGGTTGAAGCTATGAACAAGATTATAAAACATTTTTTCCTAATACACAATACAGACAAGACTTTAACATGGGTTACTAAGGTTAGAGTAAACCAGTTTCTTCCAAGCCTAATTAGAAAGTCCTGTCTGCTGCAGGAATTCTGCCATAAAATCGTATAACAAAGATGTTCCACTGTTTTGGCATAAAAAAATGAACAAGTCTGTGAAACAGGTCACGCAGCGACATGCCTCAGCAAAAGTTGTGTTAACTGTAAGATCACTGAGTAGGAGATCAGATAGTTCATTTTGTGTGGAGAGTGCATTTTCCAAAAACTGTAATTATTTTGTTAATCTTAGATATCCCAGATTCCACATGAGAAGATTTTCAGTGATATAAATACCCATACAAGCATTTCTGTGCAACCTTAATTTTTTATCCAGAGTCGAGTTTTGATAAAACGCCAGAAACCTATAAGAACAGCCCCATATTCTGTCTTGATGAAATGTATGGGGTAGGCTTCAGAAGTGGCTGTACAGTAATTTGATATGAAGGCAGAAGCAGTGATGAAGTAGTTGAGGAGGCTGTTGAAGCAGCTGAGGAGGCTGTCGAGGTCGAGGAGGCTGTCCAATAATTCATTGTTCTGAGAAGTATACATCGTCAGCTGGGTAAAGGAAATGCAAATCAGGGTCAATACAACTACCTTATTGACTTCCCACAGAAAAATATTTTCCTCTACTGCTACTTAAAAATTCACATGTGTGAGAAAGGTTTACTAACAGAACCTAGGATAAAGATCTCCCTTATTTGTATTTCAGATGGCTCTTATTGTTTGACCCTTCAAATGGAATGCTATGACCTCCTTAATAGTTAATTACCCATGAAAGCACAAGTATATGAAAATTACAATGAGGGGGGTCTTAATGCCAGGCCCTGTAAAATTAACGGCATCTTAGTTAATATTATTTGTGGGAATTTAATGTTAAGAGCAGTGGGGAGACCACAAACTTCAGGGTTCACTAACTGAAAATCTTGAACGCAGTTGCTGAGAGATTCGAGTACATTTTGTACTGTTTAACTGTTGCTGCAGTTGTATGTGAGATTATAAACCTGTTTAACAACTCCCTCACTTCAAATTGCTGCAAATAAATGGTTCAGGTTTCAATGTGGTGCTCAATATTCGTTTCCTCAAATATATCCTCATTGTTACTGTCTTCATGTGAAATTACTGCAGAACCACTTCTGAAGCCAACCCCGTACATCTCACAAGGACAGATTTAAGAGCTATTCCTTCAGCTTTCTGGTATTTTATCAAAATCCCACTCTGGATGCAAAATAAAGATTCCACAGAAATGCTTGCATGGGTAATTATATATTTGAAAATCTTCAATGTGCAGTTTGGTAGGGCAAAGCTAAAAACATTATTACAGAATGAGATTTTCACTCTGCAGCGGAGTGTGCGCTGATATGAAACTTCCTGGCAGATTAAAACTGTGTGCCCGACCGAGACTCGAACTCGGGACCTTTGCCTTTCGCAGGCAAGTGCTCTACCATCTGAGCTACCGAAGCACGACTCAAGCCCGCTACTCACAGCTTTACTTCTGCCAGTATCTCGTCTCCTACATTCCAAACTTTACAGAACTCTCCTGCGAACTTGCAGAACTAGCACTCCTGAAAGAAAGGATATTGCGGAGACATGGCTTAGCCACAGCCTGGGGGATGTTTCCAGAATGAGATTTTCACTCTGCAGCGGAGTGTGTGCTGATATGAAACTTCCTGGCAGATTAAAACTGTGTGCCCGACCGAGACTCGAACTCGGGACCTTTGCCTATCGCGGGCAAGTGCTCTACCATCTGAGCTACCGAAGCATGACTCACGCCCGCTACTCACAGCTTTACTTCTGCCAGTATCTCGTCTCCTACCTTCCAAACTTTACAGAACTCTCCTGCGAACCTTGCAGAACTAGCACTCCTGAAAGAAAGGATATTGCGGAGACATGGCTTAGCCACAGCCTGGGGGATGTTTCCAGAATGAGATTTTCACTCTGCAGTGGAGTAATGCAGTAGATGTGTAACGAGAATTATACGTATAATAATTTTTTTCTTTATGAATTTAGATAAATTAATAATAGCAATGTGTTGAATTTCTTTTTCGATTCTTTTCGTGTCATGTTAAAGAAACTGTGAGCAACTTTTGAAACGAATATTATTATTTCTGTTAGATTTCAAATAATGTGGTAATCAAAGGGAAGTGTATTTAGTGTTAAAACTATTGTAAGATGTGAAAATTGTAAATTATACACTTGGTCCATACGTAGGTAATGCATTAGGATATGTGTAGTAGAAAACCTGTGGTGAATACCCTACCTGTAGGGGAGCGGGAAAAGGTGGAGGCAGGCGAGGCGGGAAAACGCACACTGGCGCGGTTCTGCACAACGGGCTCAGTAACACAGTCGGAGGCGAGCAACAGTCGGAAGTACACGTACTGTACCGAGGAGGCTACCCAGGAAAAGTGGATTCCATTGAGCCTCGGATGAACCGATTCCGACGACTACTTGGCATGGCTATATTCTGAGGCACAAAATTGGAAAGATTACGACGCTAAGAATATGGAAAGTGCCGATGTTGTGTGAGCCTTAGCCGTGCTGGTATGTGTGCCGTGCTGCCCGCTATCTCGCTGCCCGCCAACCGCCGCACCGACTTGCACAGGTCAAACATTTATTTCATCTTTAGATGTGTATCTGTGTGGACCAGTGTCGAAAATGTTTCTGACTGTTCAATAATAACGTGACTTTTACCAGAATTACATTAGCCATGACTTATCCTGATCACTGACCTAGACAGGATCCTTACCTCGTATTGTGCAACCCGAGTATCCTAAACTGAAAGTTTAATGTTAGTGTTAATGAAAATTATCAGCAGATTAATCTATGCCATAAAGGAGCCTAAAATTTCTATGTGTTATTGCAAATGTTGAGAAAGAACAAAAGTGTGACTAAATTGGAAGAGAGTTTTTGTTGGATTTAGTTAGCGATGTTATTTAATTAATTTGAGACAGAAATAATGACAGTTAAATTATTCAGAAGTAAGACAAAAGAGTAGTTATCCATAGATTGATAATTTTGAGTGTTAATTTGCCTTCAGTACTTAACAGTTTCAGTATAACGACTATAACAGTTTCAGGCCCCCCCCCCCTTTCTCTTGTCCATTCTTGCAAACCTTGAAATGTGTTGATCAGATTTGACCAGTAAAGCTAAATTATATATTAATCCTAAGTGTATTAGTGTTTTTCCATCCTTAATAGTGACATAGTGTGTGTACTTTCGAGATTGCTAATGCTAGGGCAATCTATGCCCGATTTCAGTCTGACCGATATACAAAATGTAGTTCGTAGTAATCATTGCTGTGTGGTGTTGTGTATTTATAGCTCGTTCAAATTAGTACTAAAAGAGAAAACTTTAGTTCAGTGGATTTTTCTGGTTCCAAACTTTGCCGTATAACGCAACTTTACTACGTGTAGCTATGCTTGTACATGCACCCACTTGTACAAGGAAAAACTCACTCATTGCCTAAGTAGGCTGGCGACCGAATTATTAATCGTTGTTAGCATCTACTGTGTGTACTTCTTGTCCATGCGAACGAGCAATTATACTTTACATCTGCTTGATGCATCACTGTAGTTATTGACTGAGTATAAGTCCGATCTTGCTTCTATTAGGTACACGCGGTCAACTTTTGTACTAAAATCCTTGTTTATAAGGTGAAGCCCGTGAACTTATTACAGTACAGGCTTTATAGAGCTAACGTATGTCCGAGCAGGGCGGAAGCGTTCCAATCCTTGTTCCAGTCCTTCAAAATACCTTGCACTTCATGAATGGATATTGCATTTTCAACTTGAGTGAAAAAAAACAAAGACCAAATAGCCCACATTACTCTACACAGCTTTAAAAAATAAATGCATATCATATGTTATTGTTGTTTTGTATGTCGTATATAACAAACAACTATCCCCATATTCCTTCAAAAGATCTCTTTGCCAACAGCAAAACAAATAATGGTTTTATTCCTCCATTGGCATCCATACCATGTCTGTAATAAATCATGTGACTGACTGATTCCTTGTCCCACTCATCAACCTGATTCTGCACTCTAGTATCATCAAACAATGCTTTATTTGGACATTAATGGGTCCAATATATGTGACCACTAATTGGTTTATTCGCCTGGGTAAAATGTAGTATTCACTGTTTTTTTCAGCAGGGTAAAATGTAGTAATCATTGCTGTGTGCCTATTATGTTTACATGAACAGTTTGCTTAGATATGGTGTGATCTTCTGGGGAAATACAGGTATGGCAAAATAAGCTTTCAAACTTCAAAAAAGGGCTATTAGAATAATGAAAGGGGTTCCCTGCAGAGTGTCATGCAGGGAAATATTTAAAGAATTTAAAATAAAGACTCTTCATAGCTTATACATCTATGAATGTGCATGCTTTCTGAAAACTCATCATGAACTTTCAACATTAAATAATCAGGTTCATAACTATGAAACAAGGAACAGGGATGATTTTCACAGACACACCCAAAAAGGAGCACTCTACCAAAAAAGCGTAAACTACCAGCCCAAAATACTTTTTAGTGCATTGCCTGCTACAATAAAGAAAATTAAAGAATTTCATAAATTCAAGGTAGATCTTAATTTTTACTAACACATAGTTTTTATAACATGGAAGAATATCTGATTATAAAAAAGTAATATTTATAGATAATGATATAAAATATTTGTATTTATTATCCAAGTTTTTGAAACAAATTAAATATAAGAAACTATATTGTAATTGACTACATCCATACGATGTATATTGTTAAAGGATGAATAAAGAGATTGATTGATTTGACAATGTATGTGTCCTAGTGACACTACTATCAACAACTCTATCTAGAGCCAACATATTGGCTATATGTTGTCATTCCATTATGCACATGAATTGATTATATATACATCTAAAAAGTAAGATGATGAGACTTACCAAACAAAAGCGCTGGCAGGTCGATAGACACACAAACAAAAAACAGGTTTCTTTCTTTTTAGATATATTTTTCCCACGTGGAATGTTTCCCTCTATTATATATATATATATATATATATATATATATATATATATATATATATATATATATATATAATGGAAGGAAACATTCCACGTGGGAAAAATTATATATAAAAACAAAGATGAGGTGACTTACCGAACAAAAGCGCTGGCAGGTCGATAGACACACAAACAAACACAAACATACACACAAAATTCAAGCTTTCGCAACAAACTGTTGCCTCATCAGGAAAGAGGGAAGGAGAGGGGAAGACGAAAGGAAGTGGGTTTTAAGGGAGAGGGTAAGGAGTCATTCCAATCCCGGGAGCGGAAAGACTTACCTTAGGGGAAAAAAGGACAGGTATACACTCGCACACACGCACATATCCATCCACACATACAGACACAAGCAGACATTCCCGAGCTGGTCTCCATACCTGTACACGTACATCCACTCGATACCATTTGAAACGAGACACGTTCATAATGGCAACACGTTTCCAGTTATCAACAATCGAATGTCAGTGTTGACATGCTCGGCGAGACATAAAGCTTCGTGTCGTGCAGTCATCGAGGGTGCACGAGTGAGACTTCAGCTCCGAAAGCCCATATCGATGACGTTTTGTTGAACGGTTCATGTGGAGATGCTAGTTGATGGCCCAGCATTGAAATTTTGTCATGTCAAACGATTCTCGTCAGTCGTCATTGGTCCCATTCTTGCAGGATCTTTTTCTGGCCGCAGCAATGTCAGAGATTTGATGTTTTGCCAGATTCCTGATATTCACGGTACACTCACGAAACGGTCGTACGAGAAAATCCCCACTTCACCGCGACCTCAGAGCTGTTATGTCCCACCGATTGTGCGCCGACTATGACACCACATTCAAACTCACTCAAATCTCGGTAACCTGCTATTGTAGAAGCAGTAACAGATCTAACAATTGGGCCAGACTCTTATGGTCTTATACAGGCATTGCTGACTGCAGTTTCGTATTCTGCCTGTATTTGAATACGCATGCCTGTACCTGTGTCTTTGGTGCTTCAGTATACTTTCTTCAGGTATGCTCACAAAGACATTACCACTTACCCCAGCATCCTTGGACCTCTTTAGAAATAAACAGACATCCTTACAGAGGCAGACGACCTGCCACGGGTCGAACAGTGGGAAAGCTGAGAGCCTGACATGAAGGGCGGACCTGCACATCATACGGACAGACCCACTGACGGCCGTATTTCATTGCGAGCGGCAGTCGTTGGAGCACGCCTTTTCTCCAGCAGAGTTAACCTGCTGCAAACGTGGCCTCGCACTGGTGCCGAGAGTTGTCGCACGCTCAGTTGTCGGCCACCCGTGCACACCGCGTGCTCATGACTGTGTTGCACACGTATCGATGAGAGTTTGGATGCTCTGCTTACCATGGTTCAATTCACGAGGTGAGTTCATTCTACCCACAGCATCCAGTTCTCTAGTTGTTACTTAGCCACGTACCTTTGCTGACTGTGTCATGTAGTGACTTTGTCCCAATCTGCTGGAAATACTAAAGTGTTGACAAAGGATGCCTTATGTGTGTGACACGCCAGTTACTCCTTCCTGTTTTTCTTTCCCCATTTTCGTAGTGCTCACCTACACCAACTGTGGACTAAGAGCTTCTGCAGTGCTGGCAGGAACAGTTGTGCCTACACAGGAGCAGCAACATAAGCACATTCCGAAGCTGGTAATCCAGAAAGTGAATTCGCTTTGCTCCCGTGCTTCACTGGTGGGTGGCCACCCACACATGGACCTACAGTCAGCCTGGTTGATGGGGCTACTTATTGTTATCCTGCAGTGTTGTCTTTACCTGGTGCTGCAACAGAACTTCTTTATTTAATAAAACTCATTTTGTGAAGCAGAACTTTTTAATTTTTTAATCAATTTGGCACATACTTAAAGTTTTCTTTTACACCGTTTTGAAATTCTTATGGACTGGGCGGTTTTTTAGGTTAGAGGGTCTCGGGAAAACACAAGAAGGCCTTCAGTCACAAAGGGTGCAGGCTGAACACAGGAAGAACGTATATACAGGCACTATTGGTATAACTGTTGTAAATTGTAGCTGTGTTGGGAAAGTACCACAGCTCCAAGCGCTAATAGAAGGCACTGATGCTCAAATCGTTATAGGCACTGAAAGCTGTCTAAAGCGAGATATAAGCTCAGCCAAAGTTTTTGCGAAGAACCTAACAGTGTTCCGAAAGGGTAGGCTACACACGGTTGTCGGTGGCGTGTTTGTTGCTGTTAGAAGTAGTTTAACTTGTCGCGAAATTGAAGTAGATACTTCCTGCGAGTTAGTATGGGCAGAGGTCATTGTTGGCAACTGGAATAATATAATAATTGGATCCTTTTACCGATCTCCCAAATCAGATAATACAGTTACTAAAAGGTTCAGAGAAAACTTGAGTTTGATTTCAAACACGTACCAGCTAAACACATTCTCTGAAAGTTATTTCGATCAGTTAGTCATGACCTCACACGAATAGTAAATGGTTGTGAAAACACACTTGACCTCTTAGCAACAAATAATCCTGAGTTAATAACGAGCATCAAAACGGTTACATGGATCAGCGAACACAGGGTTGTTGTAGCGAGATTGAATATTGTAATCCCCAAATTTACGAAGGAAATACCTATTCAAAAGGCAGATAAAAATTCACTTGACGCCTTCCTGAGAGACATTCTCCACTCTTTCCAAATTAATAATAGAAGTGTAGACCAGATGTGGCTTAGATTCAAAGACATAGTATCGGCTACAGTTGAGAGATCTATAACAAATAAATTAACAAACGACGAAGCTGATCCTCCTTGGTACACAAAACAGGTTAGAACACTGTTGCAGAAACAACGAATTAAACATGCCAACTTTAGCCGACCGCGTGGCCGAGCAGTTCTAGGCGCTTCAGTCTGGACCGCGCGACCGCTACGGTCGCAGGTTTGAATCCTGCCTCGGGCTTGGGTGTGTGTGATGTCCTTAGGTTAGTTAGGTTTAAGTAGTTCTAGGGGACTGATGACCTCAGATGTTAAGTCCCATAGTTCTCAGAGCCATTTGAACCATGCCAAATTGAAACATCCGCAAAATCCCCAAGATTGGCGATCTTTTACAGAAGCTCGAAATTTAGCGCGGACTTCAATGCAAGATGGCTATAACAGTTTTCACAACTAAACTTTGTCTCGAAACCTGGCAGAAAATCCAAAGAGATTCTGGTCGTATGTGAAGTATGTTAGCGGCATGAAACAATCAATGCCTTCTCTGCACGATAGCGATGGATATACTATCGAAGACAGTGCTGCCAAAGCAGAGCTACTGAACACAGCCTTCCGAAATGCCTTCACAAAAAAAGATGAAGTAAATATTCCAGAACTCGAATCGAGAGCAGCAGCCAACACGAGTAACGTAGAAGTAAATATCCTCGGAGTAGTGAAGCAGCTTAAATCACTTAAGAAACGCAAATCTTCTGGTCCAGACTGTATACCAATTAGCTTCCTTTCGGAGTACGCTGATGCAGTAGCTCAATCATATACAACTGTTTGTTCGACGAAAGATCCGTACCCAAAGACTGGAAAGTTGCACAGGTCACACCAATATTCAAGAAAGGTAGTAGAAGTATTCCACTAGATTACAGGTCCATATCGTTAACGTCGATATGCAGCATGATTTTAGAACATATATTGTGTTCAATGAAACACAACTAGCTCTTTATTCACATGAAGTGATGAGTGCTATTGACAAGGGATTTGAGATCGATTCCGTATTTCAGAATTTCCAGAAGCCTTTTTGACACTGTACCACACAAGCAGCTCATAGTGAAATTGCGTGTTTGTGGAGTATCGTTTCAGTTATGTGACTGGATTTGTAATTTCCTGTCAGAGAGGTCACAGTTTGTAGTAACTGACGGAAAGTCATCGAGTAAAACTGAAGTGATTTCTGGTGTTCCCCCAGGTAGTGCTATAGGTCCTTTGCTGTTCCTCATCTATAGAAACGATCTAAGAGGCAATCTGAGCAGCTGTCTTCGGTTGTTTGCAGATGACACTGTCGTTTATCGACTAATAAGTTCATCAGAAGATCAAAACAAACTGCAAAACGATTTAGGAGAAATATCGCAATGATACGAAAAGTGGCAGTTGACCTTAAATAACGAAAAGTGTGAGGACATCCACATGAGTGCTAAAAGAAACTCGTTAAACTTCGGATACATGATAAATCAGTCTAATCCAAAAGCCGTAAATTCAATTAAATATCTAGGTATTACAATTACGAAGAACTTAAATTGGAAGGAACACATAGAAAATGTTGCGTGGACGGCTAACCAAATACTGCTTTTTATTGGCAGGACACTTAGAAAATGTAACAGACCTACTAAGGAGACTGCCTACACTATCGCGAAATATGGGAGAGAGTCTCACAGAAATGATACAGGATTTGGGATGGACATCATTAAAAGAAAGGCGTTTTTCTTTGCGACGGAATCTTCTCGCGAAATTCCAGTCACCAACTTTCTCCTCCTAATGCAAAAATATTTTGTTGACACCGACTTACGTAGGGAGGACGATCACCGAGATAAAATAAGGGAAATCAGAGCTCGTACGGAAAGATATAGGGGTTCATTGTTTCCATGCGCTATACGAGATTGGAATAATAGAGAATTGTGAGGGTTTATGTTTATTAATTTATTTATTTATTTATTGAGTCCTTTGATCATATGTAGTACAGGGTACAGGATGATATTGGACTTATTACTAAGTTCAAAATGATACATATTTAAATAATCATTTTTCAACATGCTACCAATTTCCTAGTTGTAGTTCTTACAATGATACAATGTTACAAATTACAGTAGCTTTAGTTCTTAACAGTTATTCTGGTCCAAGTATTCCTTTACTGAGTAGAAACAGTGGTACTGTACATATTCTCAGACAGATCTTTCAAAAGCACTAATATTTTGTAAGCATTTTATACTATTTGATAGTCTATTATAGAGTTTCAATGAACCCTCTGCCAGGCACTTAAATGTGATATGCAGAGTATCCATGCAGGTGTAGATATAGATTAGGTAAGTACGAGAGCTGCACCGTAACTTCATTTGATACACACGCTATTTGGTATGTAGTGGTCTTGGTGGGGTGAGTTGTCTCATTTACAGGTGTTGCTCTCTCATCGGACAGGTGTTGTCCTCTTCCAGGTCAGTACGGAACAGTGACGAGCAGGAGCGTGCGTTTGCATTAGAGGCCTGCTTTTCGGAAGGATGCTCTGTGACTGCAGACTAGCATGCCTCACGAAATACCTTCAGTGTAGCATCGCTGGGCTGTGTCTGAGATCGTAAATCACTTGTAACACAGGCCACAACTTTCAGACAAACAACAAGTACAACAAGACAAAGAAATGGACTCCCTCGGCCAATTAGATTGCATCAGAACGTCGAGGAGTGAGAACTTCACTCTAGCAACGCCCACAGCATTCTGCGCATAAACGTGCTTCTGCTGTTGGATATTCTGATTGTTCAGTAAGGTGCATTCGTGATGACTTTCATTAGCATCCATACAAGTTGGCAATAGTACAGGACTTCAAATCTCAGAGGAACACGTGTGAGGCATTTCTCAAAAACATTCCTAGGGACACAACTGCTTTTTTCAGTGACGAAGCCCATTTTCACTTAATCGGAAGTGTCAATTGACAAAATGTGTGCCACTGGGCCGATATCAATCCCCGAGAACTGCATTGGAGGCTGCTGCAGTCATCTCAAGTGACATTGTATTGTGCAATTTCCTCACATGGGATTGTTGATCCCTGGTTCTTTGAAGAGAATGGGATCACAGTGGCATTGAATTCAAGCCATTATGTGAACATGATGGAGGAACTTGTTTGTCCTCAACTTGGTGGACATTTCACTCCAACACGGTAGAGCAACAGCTTACACTTCAAGGGCATCAATGGCTGTTGCAAAGGAACATGTCGAGAAGAGCCTCACCTCAATAAGGGGTAATTTGGAGTCCAGTTATATGAACCGTCCAAGGAGCCTACAATACCGCTTTTGATACAGTAAATCACAAAATTCTGTTAAACAAGATGGAGGCAATAGGTGTAAGGGGAGTTGTGAAGCAGTGGTTTGAATCTTACCTTCAAGATAGAACTCAGGTAGTAGAAATCATCGCAGAACATAAAAATCAGAAAATCAAGTGGGTTTCAGATGCAAAGAAATTGGAAATAGGTGTCCCATAGGGCAGTGTTCTTGGTCCCTTATTATTCTTGCTTTATATAAATGACATAAAAAATCCTAATATTTCTACCAAAATAATGTTGTTCGCAGATGACGCTAGCATAATTATAAGTGATGATAAAAAATCATTAACTACCACAACTGATATAGTCCTGAAATATATTCAACATTGGTTTAATGCTAATGAGTTAACACTTAATCTAAGTAAAACAAATTATATACAGTATGGCAAAGCAACTCAAGATATGGACCTCCAGTCAAAACTAATGGATAAGAAGATAGAGAGTGTACAATCCACAAAGTTTTTGGGAATGCACATTGATCAAAACTTAAGCTGGAAAGACCATCTCAAGTACTTATCCCAAAGGCTCAATTCGGCATGTTTTGCATTGAGGATATTATCTAGAGTATGCAGCACAGACTGTACTAGACTAGTGTATTTTGCTTACTTTCAGTCCATCGTGTCTTACGGCATAGTGTTCTGGGGTAAAACTAAATCAAGCTTAACAGATATCTTCAAATTTCAGAAAAGAGCAATACGAATCATAACTCTCCAAGAACTCATTGTAGGCCCCTTTTCAAAGAACTGCAAATACTCACAATACCATCACTGTATATTTTTAAAAGCATTCTGTGTACAAGAGCACATATGAAAAATCTACGTACAAATGAAGACTGCCATAATTATAATACTAGAACTTGTAAGAATTTGTATGTAGAAAGGGTAAGGACAACACAAACCCAAAAGCATGTAAGTTATTTTGGAATAAAAGTCTACAATGCTCTGCCAGTGTACATGAAGGCAATAATAGATGAAGTAAAATTTAAGACTGAGCTTAAAAATTACCTTTTAAGCAAAACTTTCTATGATGTAGATGAGTACTTTGATTGTGTGTAAATTTATTGCCAAAAAATTTAATTTATATGTCTAAATTTATACTTTTAAAAAAATGCCTTGAAAGTGATATTCCATTATTATGTCTGTAGTACTTGTACTAGTATGATAACTTTGTTGTGACAATTCCTACATCATGTAAATGATATACAGGAAGATAATAAAATGAAATGAAATGAAATGAAATGAAATGAAATACCTGAAGTCCAACATTCAGGTAGAAATGGCCAACGTAAATGCTGCTGTGCTAGTAAGGTTTATGAGAAATGCCAGGAACAGGATTATTCATTTTGTGGGCAATGGGGAACATCACCTATTTATATGATTTTCAGAACTATGGAAAAGAAAACTTTAGATATATACCTACACTATTAAAAAGGAAAAAAAATATTATTCATAAAATGGGTTTTATTGTGTGTTGAAGTCAGAAGGGTACGATGCCACACCCTCTATGACATTGTGCCAAATTTTCAGCCCTCCACTGAGCCCAAGAAGGTTTCCTTTGACAAACGTTGTCAGTTGCTTACACAGTATTTCGGCCATCAGACCCATGTTGTAGCAACGTGGCTGCAGTGGAAATAGGACCACAACTGCTACAGGCAGTCGTATGCAAACTGTATCGCTTATCTGCGAGGCCTCTCGCACAAGTGTCATTTTGAGTGTCCCCAAGTGCTACCTCTAACACAGACTCGCTAATTCGGGGCATAATTGTTCAGTTAGCTCGTGATCCTGAGGATCAGACTAGGGCGTTGACCTTATCTAACCCTCCTTTAGCTGACGTACCATAAATTGCAGAATCACATGAGTTTATGGCGAGAGGTTGGGACATCCTTCCTGACAATTGTCAGGTGGCAGAATTAGGTGTGCATGGTCAACAGCTCCAGGAGCCCTGTCAGGTACCCCAGATGGTCTCGTCTCCTGCTGTGTCGTTGTGAGTTACCTCCACTGATGCCGAGGCAACAGCCGCAGTCTGTCTTTGCCTGTGGTGACGTCGCGTTTTGTGTACCTCTGGGCAACATAATTTTTGCCTGCAGTGAAAATTGGATCCTTGGAGTCATTAATTTACCACACATATGGCAAGCCAGTGGTCTTGCCCTGATTGCCATTTGTTGCACGTGTGACGAGACTACCGACAAGTTGAGGGCTTTTCGGGGTATGTCATCTGATAGAAACTTTGCCAACTGTCGGTGACATTTGGCGAGCTGCGAGTCCATCTTCAGGGCCCCTGGTGTACACCTCGAATGATAATGTCACTTTTGATCCCTCGATGGCATATGAAACCTGATGGATGACAGATATAATCGTTTCAACGTCATGTGCCAACAGATAGCGTAGTAGCATAGCTACCAGAATACCACCTTCGTCTATCCTTTAATAGAGTGTTCACAGCCAGAGACCTCAGAGTGGTGCAGACTTGTGAAGCAAGACTTGAATGACTTTAGCCAATGATAGACAGTTTTTGTTGGGACAAATGTACGGATATAGAGGCTTATCTCACTAGGGTTAAGATAGATACTGCCTACAGGAAAATTAAAGAGACCTTTCGAGAAAAGAGAACCACTTGTATGAATATCGAGAGCTCAGATGAAAACCCAGTTCTAAGCAAAGAAGGGAAAGCAGAAAGGTGGAAGGAGTATATAGAGGGTCTATACAAGGGCGATGTATTTGAGGACAATATTATGGAAATGGAAGAGGATGTAGATGAAGATTGAATGGGAGATATGATACTAGTAGTAAGATGGCGGCTAGTGTAAAAATTCGTTGTGCGTGTCCGAGAAAAAGTGTGAATTTTGCCGTGAAAAAGAAAAATTGTGACAGTTGTAAGGATGAAATTACAAAGCTCAGCGAACGGGTGTCTAGTTTACAATTTATTATCAGTTCCTTGAAGATGGATATCAGGAAACTTAAAGAAGAAAAAAGTTAACAGAACATGAAAAACTCGCTCCATGAAAGTACGAATATGTCGGAGAATTGGACGGAAGTGAAGTACAAAAGACGCAAACAGATAATACAAGATACAGAAAACGGCGAAAGAAACGTAAATATAGTGAACGAAAATTACTTTCAAGCTCTTTCGACTACGGATTGTGAAAGTGAAGTTAACAGTGCGAGTGTACCATGTGGAAAACCAAACGACTTTGTGAATAAGGTAAAACATGGAATATTTCAGCAGCAGTTAAGTAAAAGAACATATGCGAAAGTGCTCACGAAAAATCTTCCACCGCTAAGCTGCTCTACTGAGACAATATCGACATGTGTTAGCAAAAAAGACGGAATAAATAGTGCCAAACAAGACTTCGCTTACTGCAAAGGTAGGCAGGAAACAGGCAATCTCGGAACAGCAAGTACCGGTAAAATTGAACTGTATGCCGACAGCCAAGGATGAAATACAGCCGCTGAATTTCGATGTACAAGTAGTCAGAATTTTAGTTTTAACTGAACAATAAAACCAGGACCAAAATTCAGTGCTGCTACGTCAATGAGTCAAGAAAAAATTTCCTCATTGAGCAAAAAGGACTTTTCCATCTTCCTGGCGGGATCAAATTATATAGCTAGGAACGAAAAAAACGATCTCTTAATCTCGCTAAAAAGAAAAGTGTATGAGCTGAGAGGAACAAATGTTATTGTTTTTTCAGTGCCACACCGTTACGACTTGATAGAATGGTCCTGTGTAAATAAAGAAATTGAAACTGCAAATAAAGAGATGCAAAATATTTGCAAGTGGTTTGAAAATGTAACATTTGTGAACATCAGCAATGTAGGGAAAAGATTTCACACAACACATGGTTCCCATCTAAATGTACTAGGAAAAAACGCAACAGTAACAAAAATTTTAGAACTTGTAAATAAAAGCTCAAATGTGCCGTGTGATGATAGAAGAGTCATACCTCTCATGGACAGGAAGTGTGTGTATCCTGTAGAATCCAATGTGAAATCTGCTGTCAGTGAAGGTAAACCTCTCCAAGACAAATGTGAAATTTTATTAATGCAAGTGAACACTCCAAATGTTAATGATTCACAGAAAGGCACAGCAGTTATGGAACAACAAACACCAGAAATAAGTGAAACAGCAGCAGCACCATCATTATCAGTAGAAGCAGCAACAGCAGCAGCAGTAGCAGAACCAACAACGACTGGAGCAGCAACACAGCAATGCTTAAGGAGGAGCCAAAGGAAAGATACATCTCTGTCATTCAGTGATAATTTTTTATGGTTTCAAGCCAAGAACAAAATAAAAATGTGAAAAACCAGCCTGCTAACTCACAGATAAGTCACAATAACATCCTATTTTTAAACATTCAGGGTCTTGAAAATAAAGTTGAAATTCTGGAGGAGTCATTGCCACAGAATAAATATTCTTTCTTATGTCTATCAGAACATTGGCTTAAACCAGAACAAATACAATACTATGTACCAGAAGGTTATAAATATGGAAACAGGTTTTGCAGATCTCAGTACTGTAATGGTGGTACTGTTATCTATGTTTCAAATGAAATAGAGTGTGGAGCACTAGATCTTAGTTGGGCATGGGTAGAGAAATACTTTGAAATTACCGGGATCATATGTGATATAATGAAACTTATCATAGTATGTATCTACCATTCCCCTGACTCAGATGATAAAACTTTTTTAGATAATTTAGACAGTGTACTCTGCTACATAATGAAGTGGAAACACTATGTAACTGTAATTGGGGGAGACTTTAATTCAAGCTTTGATGTAACATGTAACAAACCCAGTGTAAATAAGTTACTGAATATGCTAAGGCAGCACAACTTCAATCATGTAAATTCAGAACCAACAAGACTACAAGCGTGCTTGGATAATGCTTTTGTCAAATGTGCTCATGATATGTACTCCACCAAGGTAAAGGAATTTGTTTTCTCAGATCACTCCATGTTAACAGTAGAGTTAAGACATTTTATTAAAGGGGATGAGAGCAAGGCTGCACAAAAGTTAACAAAATCTAATACCTTAATACTAACAAAACACAATCTCATAAAACTAACACACCAGCTGAGATAACAAACTGGGACAAATTATTTCTATACAGTGATTCCAGTGGCCAAACAGTTTATGAAACATTCCACAATTACTTAACAGGTATTTTAAAAGCCCATTTTGTTCAAAATAAATACGATAAAACAAGAAAGGGTAAATTTTAGTACACCAAAGAACTGGAGAATCTAAAAAATAAGCTACTGCTGTTAAAGCGCCTTGCCAAAGTAAACAATTCTAATGAAATTAAGGATCTCGAAAAAATCACTACGAAACTGTATAAGAAAGAGTTGCAATTGGCGAAACTAAGATAAAACACAAATTTCATAAAAAATAGTAAAAACCAATGCAAAACAGCCTGGTCAGGAATTAATACTGTTAAAGGTGAAGTCAGAAACTTTGACAAGACAGTCCCAATACCAGCAGATACATTCAATAAATATTTTGTAAGCTGTGCTGATGATATCAAAAAGCTGATCAGAAAACCCAATGTAACATGTATAGATTATCTGAAGAGTGCAAACCTAAATCATAATAGGGCCAGATCATCATTGAAACACTTCAAAGAGGTATGCCAACGTGAAGTTCTTAAAATAGTCAAAGAAATGAAAAATTCATGCAGTACAGATATTTTTAATATGTCAAACAATCTATTGAAAAAACCATACATTACATTGCAGCACCATTAACATATTCTATAAACCTGTCTCTCATAGAAGGGTTTTTTCCTGATCCTCTCAAACTATCCAAGGTAACTCTAGTCTTTAAGAAGGGTGTCAAATCAGACCCTGCAAACTACAGACCAATTTCGCTAATTCCAGTACTAGGAAAAGTCTTTGAAGGCATAATATATAAGCAGATGTATGAGTACCTAGAACTAAATGCTATGTTAAGTGCATCACACTTTTGTTACAGAAGAGGAAGGTCAGCTATACATGCCCTAGAGCTCTTAGTCAGAGACATTCTAGCAGCATTTGAGGTCCACGCGCACGCACAGGTAACCTTATGTGATCTGAGCCAAGCTTCTGACTGTGTTGACCACTCACTTCTGCTCTCTAAACTTGAGTACTAGGGAATATGTGATAAAAGTTTAAAACTCATCAAATCATACCTCAATAAAAGGAACCACGTGGTGAGTTCAGGAAGTCATCTGTCAAACATACTCGAGGTTCAACATGGAGTGCCACAGGGATCTAAATTGGGACCACTTGTTTTCCTTGTACACATAAATGACTTACCAGGAAATATAGATGTAAAGACATATATGTATGCAGATGACACATCTTTTCTATCTGTAAATCATGTACTTGATAACCTTGTAAGTGATATGAAATTGGCAAAAGAAAATGCAACATCATGGTTTAATGCCAATGGTCTGCTATTAAATGAGGAAAAGACCCAGAATATGTGGTTCAGTCTATCAAAGACTACAAAAATAGAAAAACAAAAGGCAAAGTTTTTAGGTATTGTACTTGACAACAGTCTAACATGGAACTCTCATGTTGATCACATAGTGGTTAGGTTGTCAAGAGTTATATATTTGTTGAAGAGACTGACGTGTTGTGTGACATTTGAGTACGTACTTTGCCTTTTTTCAATCTGTTTTAAGGTATGGGTTAATACTCTGGGGAAACAGCAGAAAAATAAATGAAATTATGGTGATCCAGAAGAAAGCAATCAGAGTAATGGCTAAGGTAGATAATAGAACACATTGTAAACCATTGTTCATTAAATATAGAATTTTAACAGTAATTAATTTATATATTCTTGACAGTGTTAACTACATACTTGCTGAACTACCTAATTTAAGTGTAACAAATGAAAGGCATGGCAACTATACAAGAACGTCTACTTCTCTGCTGTTGCCACAAAATAGATTAGCTGAAACTAACAATAGTCATAAGTATATGGCAATTAAAATATATAACAAAATGTCTAAAAATGGATCAATCAAGCCTGACAAATTATTTAAAGACAATGTTCATAATTTCTTGTTAACTAATCCATTCTATTCATTAGAAGAATTGTTAGAAATGCCCAATATCAACTTAAATATGTAAAAATTTATTTTGTAAAGGAAACATAGTAGGTGAATACGGGTTGGGGGTAAGAAATGAAAGAGGAAGCCATCTGGTAGAATTTTGCACAGAGCATAACTTAATCATAGCTAACACTTGGTTCGAAAATCACAAGAGAAGGTTGTATACTTGGAAGAATCCTGGAGATACTAGAAGATATCAGATAGGTTATATAATGATAAGACAGATATTTAGGAACCAGGTTTTAAATTGTAAGACATTTTCAGGGGCAGATGTGGACTCTGACCACAATCTATTGGTTATGAACTGTAGATTAAAACTAAACCAGAGGGTGTACAGAGTTTTCGGGAGAGCATACGGGAACAATTGACAGGAATGGGGGAAGGAAATACATTAGAAAAGAATGGGTAGCTCTGAGGGATGAAGTAGTGAAGGCAGCAGAGGGTCAAGAAGGTAAAAAGACGAGGACTAGTAGAAATCCTTGGGTAACAGAAGAAATATCGAATTTAATTGATGAAAGGAGAAAATATAAAAATGCAGTAAATGAAATAGGCAAAAAGGAATACAAACGTCTCAAAAATGAGATTGACAGGAAGTGAAAAATGTCTAAGCGGGGATGTAGGCTAGAGGACAAATGTAAGGATGTAGAGGTGTATATTACTAGGGGTGAGATAGATATTGCCTACCGGAAAATTAGAGAGACCTTTGGAGAAAAGAGAACCACCTGCATGAATATCAAGAGCTCAGATGGAAACCCAGTTCTAAGCAAAGAAGGGAAAGAGGATGTAGATGAAGATGAAATGGGAGATAGAATACTGCGTGAAGAGTTTGACAGAGCACTGAGAGACCTGAGTCGAAACAAGGCCCCGGGAGTAGATAACATTCCATTAGAACTACTGACAGCCTTGGGAGAGCCAGTCCTGACAAAACTCTACCATCTGGTGAGCAAGATGTATGAGACAGGCGAAATACCCTCAGACTTCAAGAACAATATAATAATTCCAATCCCAAAGAAAGCAGATGTTGACAGATGTGAAAATTACTGAACTATCAGTTTAATAAGCCACAGCTGCAAAATACTAACACAGAGTCTTTACAGACAAATGGAAAAACTGGTAGAAGCTGACCTCGGGGAAGAACAGTTTGGATTCTGTAGAAATGTTGGAACACATGAGGCAATACTGACCCCACGACGTATGTTAGAAAATAGATTAAGGAAAGGCAAACCTATGTTTCTAGCATTTGTAGACTTAGAGAAAGCTTTTGACAATGTTGACTGGAATACTCTCTTTCAAACTCTAAAGGTGGCAGGGGTAAAATACAGGGAGCGAAAGGCTATTTACAATTTGTACAGAAACCAGATGGCAGTTATAAGAGTTGAGGGGCTTGAAAGGGAAGCAGTGGTTGGGGAGGGAGTGAGACAGGGTTGTAGCCTCTCCCCGACGTAATTCAATCTCTGTATTGAGCAAGCAGTGAAGGAAACAAAAGAAAAGTTCGGAGTAGGTATTAAAATCCATGGAGAAGAAATAAAAACCTTGAGGTTCGCCGATGACATTGTAATTCTGTCAGAGACAGCAAAGGACTTGGAAGATCAGTTGAACGGAATGGATAGCATCTTGAAAGGGGGATATAAGATAAAGGTCAACAAAAGCATAACGAGGATAATGGAATGTAGTTGAATTAAGTTAGGAGATGCTGAGGGTATTAGATTAGGAAATGAAATACTTAAAGCAGTAAAGGAGTTTTGCTATTTGGGGAGCAAAATAACTGATGATGATCGAAGTAGAGAGGATATAAAATGCAGACTGGCAATGGCGAGGAAGTTGTTTCTGAAGAAGAGAAATTTGTTAACACTGAGTACGATAAATAGTTTGGACAAGAAGAGAATAGAAGCTTTCGAAATGTGGTGTTACAGAAGAATGCTGAAGATTAGATGGGTAGATCACATAACTAACGAGGAAGTATTGAATAGGATTGGGGAGAAGAGAAGTTTGTGGCACAACTTGACTAGAAGAAGGGATCGATTGGTAGGACATTTTCTGAGGCATCAAGGGATCACTAATTTAGCATTGGAGGGCAGCATGGAGGGTAAAAATCGTAGAGGGAGACCAAGGGATGAATACACCATCAGATTCAGAAGGATGTAGATTGCGGTAGGTACTGGGAGATGAAGAAATTTGCACAGGATAGAGTAGCATGGTGAGCTGCATCAAACCAGTCTCAGGACTGAAGACCACAACAACAACAACAGTTCACCACTTTACTCACGTCTAAAATTACTTTGCTGTGTTATAACCGACACAGTTTTCACAAGCCAAATAACACACTGTGCTTTCTGTTGCGGTGTACAAATTGTTGCGTGGTTGCTCTGCACTGCACCCACACCTGGACTGAACAGAAGAAAAAAACAGCACTGGTGCCATCTCAAGGTCAACTGCCAACTGATCAGAAACTGGAATAGTGTATGTCACTTTGTACAGGTTCTAGGACACATTAAAAGTAGGGCCATCATTTTCAAACACACTGTGAATTTAACACTTCTGTAAAATGGTCTACATTACTGTGAAGTCTGAAGCAACTTTAGCCCATGTCAAAGTGACGCCAAAATGAAGATGAAGTGGTTTTAGAATCTGATAGTTATTTTGCAAGTTCTTCTGATGTGCAACATGGTGTTCAGTATCACAAAATATTGAAAGACAAAATTAACCGTTGGGCAGTAAGCTACAGCTTTATACTACAAACAAGAATATTCTAGAATCTTGATTGAGGTGAGTGATGAGTATGCTGAAGTAAATTATATGGGAAAGACTAAGTCCTACTGCAAATTGATACAACAAAGAGATAAACTATTTATCTTCAGGAGGACTTGGTGTAAATTATCATTTGAACAAGGATAACAAAATGTGGCTATTTTCAAATATCCACAATTGAGTAGTTTGTGTAAAAAGCCTCATGTTCATATTTTTCAGTATCCGTAACATATGACCTAGTCTCCTTGCAAATAGTTGTCATAGTGCAAGGTGTAACTTGAAAATTAATTGCTCAGATGAAGAAATATGCTACACTTGTATATTTTCTGATTGAAGTTCATTACTCCCTGTCCTTACCCTTGAAAATTATTTGTTTCTCATGGTCCTGAATGTCTAATCTAGTGACATTCATTGAATTTACTTTGTCCCAGCATCATATTGCCATTTTTTCATGCAGAAATGACTGTGTGGGTCAAAGCAGTCCTGTGTGCAAGTTACACTGACTCACCTTTTTTATGATACCAGGACTACAGATGTGATGCTTTTTGTTTAATAACTTACTTAACGGTACATGTCTTCGCCAATACTACAAAAACGTATTTGGAATTTTTTCCCTGTCACTATCCTTTGTTTTTTCGCATAGCAAAAGAGAGGCAAAAATTAATTGGACTAAATTAATCACAGTTTCAGGTGTACTACATTACGTGTTGGGTAATGCACATGGCAGTTTCTCCTCCATCGTATACTACCTACATAAATGCTTGGAAGTAAGCTTTTGTTTTTTATTTAAAAAAATAAATAAACCGAAATTTCATGTATAAAAACAGCAGTCTATACACATATGTGCAGTACTGAAGAAACAGACATAAAATACCGATAAATTTAAAATATCGTCTGTAAACCAACTATTTACATTAGATTTCCAAGTTTCTTATATTTTTAAATTGTCTTGTTTCAGTTCCTTGTTTCCTATAATTGTCCACTAAACCAAAAGAAAAAAAAGCATGCTTCAGGACGTGTCCACTACAAACTGAAACGAGAATTTGGTTTGTTCTCTCTCTTCTATGAAGTCTCCTGCTTTCACCTCGAATTTACGAAGATGCATAACCCGTGGTACCTGTACCAAGCAACAGCAACATATACGATCAATGTGGCTGCAAATATTATGTGATTCGTTTTCATCCAATCACTAATTGGGTGCAGCGGCAAGAGACGGTGTACAATGATTGCCATCTTTCCCAAGGCATCGCGTCAAGCTGACATCTGTCGGCCATAACGTGGAGAAGCATCGTTGTCACACAAAATCCTAACAACATGTCGTCGTGGCTGTTTATTTGGTAGCATCAAATGTGTCGGAAAGTCAAAAACTGATGGCACGTTTCTTCCATGTTCCAGGGCTCACTACGTAATCATCTTGTCGGAAAAGGTTTCCGCAAGGAAAACTGCAAGACGTAGGATTAAAATCTTTCAGCTTCACGGAAGTAATCCACTTCTTTAGCAGCTCTGGGCGCTGAAGAGGAAACCTGTTCAAAAACATCGAATTAGCAAACGCACTAAGTCTGTATTGTTAGAATAGAATATTTTATTAGCCTTTCGGTACTCTTCATACAATTGGCTTCGTCAAAGTTTACAGAGGGTTTTAGTTTCAGTACGATAGTCACATAGTTACAGAAAGGGGAGAAACAGAACTAAAGACCTTTTCTTCAGCATTATGTAAAACAATGTTTTATACAGTAATTAAATACACACATAAGAAAAGAATCACAGTAAATAACTAGCTTATATAATATCAAAACATTTTCTTCATAATTTAGGTTATCGTATTGTATCGGTAGTCCTATGACCTGTGAAATGGTAAGTCACTTTCCTTACTCCATCACTTCGTACAATTGAAAGCGGAACAAGAAATCACCATTTCGATAATCCTTAATTCCTTATACACAGTACAGACCGAGAGAAACTTCTTGGTAAATTCGAATACGGCGGGCAATACAGACGACAGTAATCAGCTGGTAGAGCCATCTATCGGTAGGTCCGGTAGTTGAGCATCCCTCATTTCGCTAGCTTTAGACGCCTGCGGCATCGCGTCGAGCTGACATCTGTCGGCCATAACATGAAACCTTGCCGTACCAACTAGCCTTTTATTTTACTTCCCATTAAGGAGTCTAGCAAGAAAATGTTGGAAGGAATAAACATATTTTTGGCTGTGTTAGTTAATTATTTTTAGTTCGTTAATAAAATAGCTATAAGTAGTCACATGTTCTTACTATTTATGACGAAAATATTTCGTACCCTGTTATAATCTTGGTAACACGGTTTTTATATAAGCGAGCTATGTTTTGAGGAACTCTGAGAATTACGTACATTTAAAGGAATTTTTGGACGGTTTGGGTTGTTGTAGCCCAAGCCGGTTATACGTGAATCTGTCTAAGACAGGGGCGGGTAGGAATACTGCACGATCCCGATGCATCCGCACGCGTGATGTTAACGGGTGTTCTGCGTGCACACAGGGGCAAGCTGGTCACCCCCTTATCTCCCCCCCCCCCCCCACCGCACCCTCTGTCCGCTCCTTCCTCTGCAATGCGTTTTGTTTCCTAGCTTGCTTTATTGTATGTAGGAATAAGAGTAGTAGTAGTAGTGCTTGAAAGACATCGTGGTTTGAAAGAGTACCTATTACCTACGATACGTTTTATTTAATTACCACAGGTGGAGTGGAACAAAATTTCTACATACAGACAAACGCAAGCAGTTACTTAAATTTTCATCACTGATGTTTGCTCTTAACCGACATTTACTATTTCAGCAAATGGTTTTCCAGCTTTCGCTATATTAAGCTCGTACGCTGGGCTATTATTGTTGTCGTCCTGAAAAATTGAAAACGGTGCTCCATAAAATGTTACATCAGTTACATGAGAGACATGACGAAACGAAGTCGCATATCTCTCGTGACCACAGCAACTACGACAGATTCATCTAGTGTCGTCAGATCGCTCTTCTTAAGCTCAGTCAATTTCCCCATCCGCTCAGAATCCGACAGTAAATTGTACTCGTCCTTGTGAAATTTGTTATAATGGCCTTCAATACTAAACTTCCGCTGACCAGCGAGAATACTGCCACATATTAAACATTTTGAATTTTCACGTTTTTGCACAAAGAAAAAAATGATTCTCCCATTACTTTTTAAAAGACAGCAAATCTCCACTTCTCCGTTTCCTTGTTTCACTCTGCATTTTCCGGTTCTTGAAATACAACGTTGACTACGTAGTGGTCGCTACGCATCAACGTCCGCAGCTTAGCCTGGTACTACACTGTAGAGTTGTGGCGATTCGTGAATGAGTCGTTCATTTGAACGTAAGAATCGAATCGTGATACGGACGAATCGTCGTTCAAAAGAATCGTAAGAACGATTGCGTGTTTCCGAGTCGTGACGATTCCAAGTTCCAACGATTCATCGATTCTTAGTACGCTATGCTTCGAAGGCATCTTCCGGAATCATGCCGAGTCGTGCCGAATGATTACGACCGCCAGATGGCAGTCAAGTGGAGGATGCGTGTGAACAAAGGAAGCTCGGAAGGAACAAACGAAGTTCGTGGGCCGTAATATTACTCGACATGGAAACCAAGCTGACACTTGGCGGTGGCTGATGGGAATGAGCGTAAAGGCATTTCCCATTTACTGTCCCTATATAGTGCACATACGCGGATTCGTATCATCCTACGTTTTTCTGTGCTCTTTCCAATTCCACAGCACCTTATACACTCCTGGAAATTGGAATAAGAACACCGTGAATTCATTGTCCCAGGAAGGGGAAACTTTATTGACACATTCCTGGGGTCAGATACATCACATGATCACACTGACAGAACCACAGGCACATAGACACAGGCAACAGAGCATGCACAATGTTGGCACTAGTACAGTGTATATCCACCTTTCGCAGCAATGCAGGCTGCTATTCTCCCATGGAGACGATCGTAGAGATGCTGGATGTAGTCCTGTGGAACGGCTTGCCATGCCATTTCCACCTGGCGCCTCAGTTGGACCAGTGTTCGTGCTGGACGTGCAGACCGCGTGAGACGACGCTTCATCCAGTCCCAAACATGCTCAATGGGGGACAGATCCGGAGATCTTGCTGGCCAGGGTAGTTGACTTACACCTTCTAGAGCACGTTGGGTGGCACGGGATACATGCGGACGTGCATTGTCCTGTTCGAACAGCAAGTTCCCTTGCCGGTGTAGGAATGGTAGAACAATGGGTTCGATGACGGTTTGGATGTACCGTGCACTATTCAGTGTCCCCTCGACGATCACCAGTGGTGTACGGCCAGTGTAGGAGATCGCTCCCCACACCATGATGCCGGGTGTTGGCCCTGTGTGCCTCGGTCGTATGCAGTCCTGATTGTGGCGCTCACCTGCACGGCGCCAAACACGCATACGACCATCATTGGCACCAAGGCAGAAGCGACTCTCATCGCTGAAGACGACACGACTCCATTCGTCCCTCCATTCACGCCTGTCGCGACACCACTGGAGGCGGGCTGCACGATGTTGGGGTGTGAGCGGAAGACGGCCTAACGGAGTGCGGGACCGTAGCCCAGCTTCATGGAGACGGTTGCGAATGGTCCTCGCCGATACCCCAGGAGCAACAGTGTCCCAAATTTGCTGGGAAGTGGCGGTGCGGTCCCCTACGGCACTGCGTAGGATCCTACGGTCTTGGCGTGCATCCGTGCGTCGCTGCGGTCCGGTCCCAGGTCGACGGGCACGTGCACCTTCCGCCAACCACTGGCGACAACATCGATGTACTGTGGAGACCTCACGCCCCACGTGTTGAGCAATTCGGCGGTACGTCCACCCGGCCTCCCGCATGCCCACTATACGCCCTCGCTCAAAGTCCGTCAACTGCACATACGGTTCACGTCCACGCTGTCGCGGCATGCTACCAGTGTTAAAGACTGCGATGGAGCTCCGTATGCCACGGCAAACTGGCCGACACTGACGGCGGCGGTGCACAAATGCTGCGCAGCTAGCGCCATTCGACGGCCAACACCGCGGTTCCTGGTGTGTCCGCTGTGCCGTGCGTGTGATCATTGCTTGTACAGCCCTCTCGCAGTGTCCGGAGCAAGTATGGTGGGTCTGACACACCGGTGTCAATGTGTTCTTTTTTCCACTTCCAGGAGTGTATTTCACAATAAAGCAACTGTCAGCCCTCACACACTGCAAATTTAGCTTAACTTTTGTTTCGTCGAAATACAAAGCGTAGGTATTTTGCTTTTAATTTGTCCGGGAACTTGCTTCTGCCACTACTATTTACGTGAGAAGACGACATACCTCTAAAGTGTAGGGCACAATCGTATACAGCGACATTACTTCACTGCTAATTTGCTAATTCTGTTAGTTCCACCAGTCCCGCCACTAAATGGCTGTCGCACTAGACCAATATTACAGAGCCTACATACCGTCTTTAAACTAAAGCTTTTTAAGTAATAATTTCCAGTTCGAGTTTTAAAATGTTATCCTGTTCACATTCATATTAAATTTTAGTGAAGTAATGTCGACGTATACGACTGAATCCTATTGTGTAGAAGTATGTCGTCTTCTCACGTAAACAGTAGTGACGGCGGCAAGTTCTCAGACAAATTAAAAGTCAAATACCTATGCTTTGTATTTAGAAGAAATGAAAGTTAAGCTCAATTTCCTGTGTGGGAGGGCTGTCAGCTGCGTTATGAATTAGAAGGGTGATGTGGACTTGGAAAGACATCTTAGCACAGGAAAACTTAGAATGATATGAGCCAAACCACGTCTGCCTCACTGCTAGATTTTGTTATTATAAAACAGACGTCTGCAGTTAGGCGCGATCAAGCCACACAACCAAACTGGCATACCACGTAATTTTGCACCACCTTCCGCACAAATCGACTCCTCTCTCCTGGCATACTGAAATAAAACAATAGATGCAATCAAATCAAACGTGACCTTTCAACAATTAAGGCATTACATGTATAAATCGAGAATCGCACTTGTAACGTCATATGCATGTTTACTCATAAATAAACTATTTCTGGTATATCTTATCATTTCGACTCTAACCCCTTTGACAATTTTAGACCTGTCCTGCCATCTGTGAGTAAGATGTAGGACTTTTTGCATTCCGTAAGAATCGTGCCATCGCAGACTAGAATGAATCGTGAAAGAATCGTGAACGAATCGTAGGAATCGATTCGCAATGTCAGATTGAATCGTAGGAATCGAATCAGGAAAAAGAATCGTGTTGCCCAACTCTACTACACTGACTCAACCTGCCGGCTGTCGCCACTGCCCCAGTCGACGGCTGCACGCGAGCAGCACACGTGCAGCGCTGTGCGCTCATGAGCCGCGTGCAACGTTTGCCCGCCCCTGGTCTAAGGTATGTATATTCCATTATTACGATACTAAGAAACAAGTCAAATTTATGTCTATCAATAGAATACGAAGGCTTACTATTGCAGAAATTAAAATTATATACAATGAGTTGAAAATATTACCAGCAACACGAAACAAAAATAATATCTTGATGTTAACTGTCAATAAGGACAATTTTTCATTAAGCATTTTATTTAGTTTAATATATTCCTTTACGTAAACAGAAGAGCAAACATACACATGGGGACCCCATAACTTTATTTCGCAAACGATTACCCCAATAACGTTTTTGGTTGGTTATTGTAAACACTTCAAAATCGATTCTGGAGATCCGCTTCTAGTTGCCGGTTTAGCAATATATTTTCGCTCCCTTGTAAATTCAACCGGTTTTCAAAAGTGTTGGGCTGTCAGGTTTTGTCTTGTTTTTAAAAATTTTCAGCTATTATGGACGGAATGGCTTTTCATACGGTGAAGGATAAGTGGACATATTAGACTGAAGCGGTTTACACCTAGGCTGATTAAAGACAAATGGCGATTGTCCTGATTAACACAGAAACTATAACCGTTGTTTTCCAGGTGTCAAATTTAACTGGGCTAGCAAATCCGCTTGAGATAGTAACATGTAAACACGAAAGCGAAAAACGGTTTCCGCAATTCGGTTTTCTTATTTCAGAACATGTTTCGCATGTAAACGTAGTGATACAATTCAAAAAAGATACTCTTTGACCTGAAATGTTAGCGGTAAGCGAATGGTGCAGAAGATATGTGACTTAGTGGAATGGGTAGGACTTGTTCCAGGTCAGGGGCTGTCACGAAAGTTCCCTGCAGGTGATTGACTCGATTGTCTAAAATCATTATTATACCTAAACAAGTCAAAGTCTTTTTGCTACTATCTACAATTGGCTTATGAAAATTAAATATAAGAATGACATAAAGTAGGAATGCCTAATTAAAGCAGTACGATATATAAGTTACTACATCATTAATTAATTGCATGTGTAATTGATGAATTTTAACTTTTAAATACTTCCAGTGTCGTCGCTGCACATTATAAATGAGATTAACTTTGTGACTATAGATAATTGTGACCGTGGCTGTGTTAAAAATTAGTGTCCTATGTACTGTTGAAAACATCTCAGGAAAATAGTCCCTTCCTATAATTTGTTTGTGCCTGTTGTCAGCCATGAGTTTATGCAAGATTTTTTTTCCATCCTTTCCGACTCGATAATGGTGATGTACGTGTTTGTGCCAGTGTGGGCTTGCACACAATAAATGCTACAGTGTTTTGTGGTCGTAGTGTATGTTCTTCAAGCTATGGTACTGCTTTTTCCATTGTTGAATTTCTTCTGCAGAACTGCTCAGTGAGTACCATGCAAAAATAGCTTGTATTGATCAAGCAAGAACAAAACAATTTGACTGCCTTTTGGAATTACAGTCAAACTTGGTGTTTGTTTCACACATACTGTAGGAACTGAAACTTAGGTTTCAGCTATGCGGTGGTTCCAGTTTCTCTACGTCTACCTTATTCTTTGAGGGTACGTTTTTTGGTTTCAGCTTTGGGTGACGTTGCTCACACTTAATCAATGAATCAATCTCTTTATTCATCTGTTAACTATATACATTGTATAGATGTCGTCAGTTACATTGTAATTTCTTATATTTAATTTGTTTCGAAAACTTGGGTAATAAAAACGAATATTTTATATCAGTATATATAAATAATTACTTTTCCATTTTCAGATATTCTTCAATGTTATAAAAACTATGTGCTAGTAAAAATTGGTTAAGATTTACCTTGAATTGATGAAATTCTTAAATTTTCTTTATTGTGGCAGGCAATGCACTAAAAAGTATTTTGGGCTGGTAGTTTACACTTTTTTGGAAGTGTGCTCCTTTGTGGGTGTCTCTGTGAAAATCATCTCTGTTCCTTGTCTCATGGTTATGAACCTGATTATTTAATGTTGAAAATTCCTGGTGAGTTTTCGGATAGCAGACACATTCATAGATGTATAAGCTACAGAGTGTCATAGGGTACTCCGAAATGGGATATAATGCAGCGAAAATTAGTTATAACTGAAGCTTGGGATACCACCCGACTGCTTTTAGCGATGATGTCATCATGTCGAACTAAAAAAAAAAAAAAAAAAAAAAAAAAAAAAAAAAAAAAAAAAAAAAAAGAAGCTCAAATGAAGCAGGCAATACCGAGAAACACACAAACATACATGACAAAGTGGTATCAAACACTTCAGTGTGTATCGCCTCAAATGAAGCATGCAATTTGAGCATACGCATATCTGTTTAGCACTACCGGGCGAAGGCACTACCTGCTTGTCGAACTGGCTGGCAGCGATTCATTTGTAGACAACACTTGCCACAGCTTCGAAATGCTTGAGACAGTCAACAACATCGATTTTCCCATCAAAAACTTCACTAGTATCGTTCGTATTGCAATTACCAACACGAAAAAATGAAATAAAAAATTTACGTCTGTGAAAAAAGTCTTTGGCACTCTTCCAAGTTCTCAACATCGTAAAAATATTACTTTGTCAACGAAAAATTTTAGCGGTATGCATCACCCAGTGTTCCCCCAGAACAACAGCACTGCCTGTATGAAATTCTACAGGGAACCCCTTTCATTATTCTAATAGCCCTTTTTTGAAGTTTGAAAGCTTGTTTTTCCATACCTGTATTCCCCTAGTCGATCACACCACATCTAAGCAAACTGTTCATATAAGCATAATGGCCACATAGCAGTGATTCAGTGTTGCAACATTCCCAAAGCAATCTTAGCACGTAGCAGCATTTACTTCGTTTTTTTACTCAAAACTTCTAGATGCTTTTCCCATTACAAGTGCTCACCCACCCATATACCTAGGAATTTCCTGTGTGGAGCTTGTGCAGTAACATAGTTCCCTAACTCAGCTTTTACTCTTCTTCTAGCTTTACTTTTAATGTTACCGAAATTCATCAATACCATTTTATCCTTATTTATGATCAAAGCATTATTGCTTAACCATTTTCCTCTCTCATTTATTGTCCTAGAGACACTCTGCTGTAGATTATCCTCAGTGTATCCTTTAATGAAAATGCCAGTGTCAACAGCGAACATCACCGTTTCTGCAAGTGTCAGATGGTTTGGCAAATCATTCATATACACCAAGAACGTCAGAGGGCCTAACATGGAACTCTGTGGCACTCCATAGCTAGATCTTATTTAAAATAGGAAAGATACTCTTTGCTTTCATGACATATTTGTACTTTCTCTTGTCTATAAGAAAGATAAGACGTGAACCATTTGAAGGCTTGTCCCTAGACCCCATAAAATTCGAGTTTCATAGGCAATAAACGCTTTAGATAAATCTAAAAATATCCCGCAGCTTAATTTGTTCTTGCCCAAGGCATTTAGGACCATTTTCATGAATTGCAAGACTGCCACTTATAGGGATCTGTTCTTTCTAAACCCATTTTGAGCGTTAGTCAGTACTTTATTTTTATTCAGGAAGTCAGCTAGCCTTTCATACATTACTCTTTCAATTACTTTAGAAAAACGTGACAATAATGACACTGGCCTATAATCATTTATGTCAGTTGTACTATTCTTTTTGCGAAGTGACTTTATTATGGAGAGTATTAGTTTTGATGGGAACACTCCTGTCCTGAAAGAAGTACTAATAATGTCAGTTAGGTGAGTATGTATACCAGTAGAACTACACTCATGCTCATAAATTAAGGATAATTGCAGAATGTGGTGCCACACAACGTGGCACTACACAAACCGGGCGCTAATAGTGTAGGCACGTAGGGAACACACACGACGCAGATCTGTAAGTTGACGGTATTGGTGATAAGTTGAGAAAACAGTTCCGAAACATGTGCGCTAAAAAACGCCACTGTTTCCTGTGCATGTACAGCGACATCAATCTGGGACGTGACCACCGTGCACACGTACACAGAGCGCACAACGGGTTGGCATACTCTGGATCAGGTGGTCAAGCAGCTGCTGGGGTATAGCTTCCCATTCTTGCAGCTCTTTCTGTCTGAGCTCCTAAAGTATCGTAGGGGTTTGAAGATGTGCAGCGATATGTTGAACGAGAGCATCCCAGACGTGCTCGATGGGGTTTAGGTCTGGAGAACAGGCAGACCACTGCATTCGCCTGATATCTTCTGTTTCAGGATACTCATCCACAATGGCAGCTCCGTGGGGCCATGCGGAAGGGGCCATCCACCAGGAGGAAGGTGGGACCCACTGCACCCCTGAAAAGGCAGATATGCTGGTGCAAATTGACGTCTTGATACACCTGTTACAGTTCCTCTGTCAAAGAAATGCAGGAGTGTACGTGCACCAATCAAAATCCCACCCCACACCATCAAACCACGACACTTTTAGTTAGGTTCAGTGCTATGTTCACATAATGTTCATTGAATATATTAGCTATCTGTTGAGCATCTTCTATCACTTTACCCTCACTTTTGATTTAGAAGTCATAGGTCTTGATTTTACATTTTCCTATGCTATTATTTATAACCGTCCTGATCAATTTTGATCCATTGCTTCCCTTGTTAATGTATGAATCATTGCTTAGCCTCTTTGCTGCCTGTAAAACTTTCCTATAGACCTGTCTATATTTCCTATAATATGGTGCTATTGTTGTATTTATTTTAGCATGTTTGCTTAGATATCTAAGTGTGATTGCTGATTTTTTAATCCCTTGTGTTACCCATGTTTTTGTTTCTCACTGAATTTAATTCTTTTTAATGGGAATGCCACATCATAGCAATATTTATAATCAGTAAGAAAAGTGTCACTTTTTCTGTCTACATCATCAGTTTGCACTATGCCGCACAGCACCCTTTTTAGCATACTATTAAACATTTAAACGCCCCCCCCTCCCCTCAGGAACCATGGGCCTTGCCGTTGGTGGGGAGGCTTGCGTGCCTCAGCGATACAGACGGCCGTACCGTAGGTGCAATCACAACGGAGGGGTATCTGTTGAGAGGCCAGACAAACGTGTGATTCCTGAAGAGGGCAGCAGCCTTTTCAGTAGTTGCAGGGGCAACAGTCTGGATGATTGACTGATCTGGCCTTGTAACACTGCTGTGCTGGTACTGCGAATGGCTGAAAGCAAGGGGAAAATACAGCTGTAATTTTTCCCTTGGGCATGCAGCTTTACTGTATGGTTAAATGATAATGGCGTCCTCTTGGGTAAAATACTCTGGAGGTAAAATAGTCCCCCATTTGGATCCTGGGTGGGGACTAGTCAAGAGGACGTCGTTACCAAGAGAAAGAAAACTGGCGTTCTACGGATCGGAGCGTGGAATGTCAGATCCCTTAATTGGGCAGGTAGGTTAGATATAGTGGGAATTAGTGCAGTTTGGTGGCAGGAGGAACATGACTTTTGGTCAGGTGAATACTGGGTTATAAATACAAAATCACATAGGGGTAATGCAGAAGTAGGTTTAATAATGAATAAAAATATAAGAGTGCGGGTAAGCTGCTACAAACAACATAGTGAACACATTATTTTTGCCAAGGTAGACACGAAGCCCATGCCTACTAAAGTAGTACAAGTTTATATGCCAACTAGCTTTGCAGATGATGAAGACATTGATGAAATGTATGATGAGATAAAAGAAATTATTCAGGTAGTGAAAGGAGACGAAAATTTAATAGTCATGGGTGATGGGATTCGAAAGTAGAAAAAGAGAGAAGGAAACAGTAGGTGAATATGGATTGGGGGTAAGAAATGGAAAGAGGAAGCCGTCTGGTAGAATTTTGCACAGAGCATAACTTAATCATAGCTAACACTTGGTTCAAGAATCACAAGAGAAGGTTGTATACTTGGAAGAATCCTGGAGATACTAGAAGGTATCAGATAAATTATATAATGATAAGACAGATATTTAGGAACCAGGTTTTAAATTGTAAGACATTTTCAGGGGCAGATGTGGACTCTGACCACAATCTATTGGTTATGAACTGTAGATTAAAACTAAAGAGACTGAACAAAGGTGGGAATTTAAGGAGATGGGACCTGGATAAACTGACTAAACCAGACTGTGTACAGAGTTTCAGGGAGAGCATACCAGAACTATTGACAGGAATGGGGGAAGGAAATACAGTAGAAAAGAATGGGTAGCTCTGAGGGATGAAATAGTGAAGGCAGCAGAGGATCAAGTAGGTAAAAAGACGAGGGCTAGAAGAAAGCCTTGGGTAACAGAAAAAATATTGAATTTAATTGATGAAAGGAGAAAATGTAAAAATGCAGTACATGAAACAGGCAAAAAGGAATACAAACGTCTCAAAAATGAGATTGACAGGAAGTGAAAAATGGAATAAGCAGGGATGTAGGCTAGAAGACAAATGTAAGGATGCAGTGGCGTATATTACTAGGGGTAAGACAGATACTGCCTACCGGAAAATTAAAGAGACCTTTGGAGAAAAAAGAACCACTTGCATGAATATCAAGAGCTCAGATGGAAACCCAGTTCGAAGCAAAGAAGGGAAAGCAGAAAGGTGGAAGGAGTATATAGAGGGTCTATACAAGGGCGATGTATTTGAGGACAATATTATGGAAATGGAAGAGGATGTAGATGAAGATGAAATGGGAGATAGAATACTGCGTGAAGAGTTTGACAGAGCACTGAAAGACCTGAGTCGAAACAAGGCCCTGGGAGTAGACAACATTCCATTGGAACTACTGACAGCCTTGGGAGATCCAGTCCTGACAAAACTCTACCATCTGGTGAGCAAGATTTATGAGATGGCGAAATATCCTCAGACTTCAAGAAGAATATAATAATTCCAATCCCAAAGAAAGCAGATGTTGACAGATGTGAAAATTACTGAACTATCAATTTAATAAGCCACGGCTGCAAAATACTAACACAGATTCTTTACAGACGAATGGAAAACTGGTAGAAGCTGACCTCAGGGAAGAACAGTTTGGATTCCGTAGAAATGTTGGAACATGTGAGGCAATACTGACCCCATGACATATCTTAGAAAATAGATTAAGGAAAGGCAAACCTACATTTCTAGCATTTGTAGACTTAGAGAAAGCTTTTGACAATGTTGACTGGAATACTCTCTTTCAAACTCTAAAGGTTTCTGAGGGAATTAGATTAGGAAATGAGAGACTTGAAGTTGTAAAGGAGTTTTGCTATTTGGGGAGCAAAATAACTGATGATGGTCGAAGTAGAGAGGATATAAACTGTAGACTGGCAGTGGCAAGGAAAGCATTTCTGAAGAAGAGAAATTTGTTAATACTGAGTATAGATTTAAGTGTCAGGAAATAGTTTCTGAAAGTATTTGTATGGAAGTGAAATGTGGACTATAAATATATTGGACAAGAAGAGAATAGAAGCGTTTGAAATGTGGTGCTGCAGAAGAATGCTGAAGATTAGATGGGTAGATCACATAACTAATGAGGAGGTATTGAATAGAATTGGGGAGAAGAGGAGTTTGTGGCACAACTTGACAAGAAGAAGGGACCGGTTGGTAGGACATGTTCTGAGGCATCAGGGGGATCACAAATTTAGCATTGGAGGGCAGTGTGGAGGGTAAAAATTGAAGAGGGAGACCAAGAGATGAATACACTGAGCAGATTCAGAAAGATGTAGGCTGCAGTAGGTACTGGGAGATGAAGAGGCTTGCACAGGATAGAGTAACATGGAGAGCTGCATCAAACCAGTCTCAGGACTGAAGACCACAACAACAACAACAACAAACAATTAAAAACCCTTATGTTGTTTGCATTAATAAGTCTTCTTTGTACATATTTTTCAGTGACTGTGTCTTTCTTATTGTTCTCATTCCTTATTATCATTTTTAAAGCCATACGGTCACAAAAGCTTGTGTCTGTTACTTCAATATTGTACTCAATGCTTTGTTTGTTGGTAAATATGTGATCAAGTGTTGTTTCAGACCCATCCCCATATCTGGTAATTTCCTGCACCAAGGTTGCATTTTGTATGAGTTAAACAGATTTAATAATTGGACCTTGTTCTTATTATTTTTGTTAAAATTAATTTTAAATTCACCATAACTACTATGTATTTTGACCTGCCTCTCAATTCAATTACAGTATCATCTATATAATATAAGAATTGGGTAAAGTCACCTGATGGGGATCTATAGATGCAAGCAATGATAGTCTGACAATCAGTAAGTTCACAATTACAACATTCAAAATCTTTTTCCGCACACTTCACCTTGCTAAGTTTTGCCTCTTTATATTTAACATTACTTCTAACATAGATGCTTACACCTCCACATTTATGAGTTTCCCTGCAAAAGCTACTTATTAAGCCAAAGTCTGGTACATTTGCTGCACAATTCTGAGTGTCCCAAAGCGAGTGCTCATTGATACGCAGCACAGAAAAATTACTTCCAGCTCACACATTTTGTTGCTTAATTCCTGTACATTCGATACAGCAAAGTCGAGCCACCTAGATTTTTTTGCACAGCTCACCCTAGTGTCCCCTTCAGTCTGCTTGGTAGAAAAAAATTCTTCAAGTGCGATGATCTCGTGACTCTTCTGATTGGCAGTCTGCTGATTGTTTCTACTGGACTGGATGCTGCTGTTGACGATGGTGGTGTGTCTGCTGCTGCTGCTAAAGCTGACAGATTCTCTGCTGCTACTGGTTGTTGTTGTTGATCTGCAGCTGATAATGGAGATGTTGTTGTTGTGCTGTCTCTGGCATTGACAGACACTCAACTGTCGCTATTCTTCTTTGTGCAAGTAGGTCCGTCTCCTTATACAATGTCTTCCTTCCTGCCACATCATTTGCTGCTTCTTCTAACTTTTTCACTGATCTCTTGGGTATGTTTACTTCTTGAGTACTTGTGATGTAAATAGGTACATTTTTCACTTTTAAGGATTCTCTTGTTATTTGTGCACGAGTTGTGTCAGTAACCATTCTCACTGATGTTTTACCTGAGACTGCAGTATTCTTCCATTTAAGCTCTATTGCTGTTTTGTACACTTCCCTGTTTGTTTCCACTGATTCATGAATTCTTGCAGCCATTAGTTCTTCACCAGTTGCATTTTGCATTTAGGTGCTGTCCATGTGCTGTATATAGCTCCTTGTTACTAGGAGTATTAAATGAAACAAGTATTATGGATGCCTTTCACTATGTTTTTTTTTAGTTTTCTGCTTGTGGATTGAATTTACACAACACCAATCAGGCAGGTGCCTGTGTGATACTCCAGCTACAATCACACTTTTATTTTGTAATGCTGACAAGGGTTTTTGTAATGAACAATTTGCCAAGTTGGCTTCATCCTTTGCTACGTCATTAGCCCCTGCTCAAATAACTGAAAATCTTCTTTTGTCAGATTATGAAGATCATTGTATTTTTGTAATATTACACACTTGTGGGGGCACCTGGTATCACCTTCCCTTCAATGTCATATTTATTTGAAGTTAAATTTAAAATGTTTCTTGCACTGTCTCTGCCATGGCTAGCAGAGGCAACAAATATTTTGGGTCTCCTACTCACTAACTGACTCTCAGGAGCAAAGTTTTGCATGTTCATTGCTGCACCCTTAGATTGATTTCCTTTTAAAACTGCATTCTTTGTTGTGGTATGCACACTGTATTGTGAATAGTGCTTTCTGTTGGACACCTCGAATCTGTAGTTTTTACACATTTCTTTCTTGGCTGATTCTCGCTTCTGGAATTTGTTTATTAATACATATATAATTCTTTTCGAATACTTGACAATCACTGCATTTCCAGCTTTTCACTCTATCTGTCGCATTTACACACGAGTTATGGAATTTCCTCTTACACTTTGCACAACTGACACCTTTTCTTGCTGTTTTGTTACAGGAACATGGTTTGTTCCACATATCCTCACTTATTTCTTAAATAGTATTCAAATTTTCCGAACTGTTTGCGGCCAACGTGCACGAGTTAGTTACAAAACACAGAAAGTCCCTGTTCTTTCGACAGAGCTCCGTACTTTTAGTTACACTCAAAGAACAATTACTAATCCACATGTGCACACCATAATATGTTTAGATTAAGTCTGTTTCTTCAGGGGATATTCACCTAAATACTGAGTAAAGAATTCAGTGCTAAGCTGTCTTCAGCTACATTTGCTGTGGAAGTACCCGGCTCACAGTTGAGGCCAATTCAGCAGGTGTCTTGTAATATGGTAGCAAAATTTCCCGCCTACCAAAATAGTAATTTAACACTCACTCCAAAAAGTGTTAAAATTCTTCTTGCACTTGCATAACTTTTAAATGTATTGTAATATCACAATTATGACCTGAAATCAATTTTTAACAAATTGAAAAAAGCTGCTGAATTGTATACTTCACTGCAGTGTAACTAAAGAAGCATTTTCCTTTTTTATTGTTTGTTGTAAAATGTTAGCTATTGCCACTGTGTGTTCTGTCATTGGATATTCCACAGTTTAAATATTACAGCTGAGATTCTGGTGAAGCAAAACTTTCAATATGCCGTCACTGCAAATCAGATTAAAACTATCCCTAGTAACAAGTCTCTCTTCCTGTGCCCAACAAATGAACAGGAAGTGGTAAAAACAATAGGGGAGCTAGAATCAAAATTTTCCTCTGGTACTGACAACATACCAGACCATATCATTATAAAATGTGCACCCTTAGTAACTAGGTCCATGGCAGACATATGCAATAGTTCCTTTTTTCAGGGAATCTTCCCAGAAAGGTTAAAAATAGCTAAAGTGAAGCCATTGTACAAAAAGGGTGAAAAAGCAGATATAACAAATAATAGGCTGGTCTCTCTACTATCTGTTTTTTCTAAAATAATTGAAAAAATCTTCTATAAAAGACTCGTACATTTCACTGAAAAAAAATTTTTTTTCTCAGCTACACAGCACAGTGTCCGAAAATGTTAATCCACTGAGACAGCTATTATCGATTTCTTAAATGAAGCTTTAAATGCATTAGATAAAAAAGAACACATAGCAGCAATATTCCTAGATCTTTCAAAAGCATTTGACATTATTAACCATGGTCTATTGCTTAGAAAGCTAGAAAATGTTGGTGTCAGAGGCCCAGCCTGTGAGTGGGTAAAGTCATATCTACAAAACAAGACACCAAATAGTTGAAGTCTTGTACAAAGAAGGAAAAACTTTAACTTCCTATCAATCAGAAAAACAGTGTGTTAAATACGGTGTGCCACAGGGTTCTGTACTGGGACCAGTCTTGTTCTTGCTGTTTGTAAATCACCTAGAACCATCCATCCCTAACTATAAGTACATTAAATATGCCAATGATACAAATATACTTATCAAAGGAAAGACCCCAAAAGAGCTCCAAAATGAAATAAAAAAGAGCACTTCACAGGTATCCAAATGGTTTGCAGTGAGCAACTTAATAATAAACACACATAAAACAAACACTGTGCATCTACACACAGTGCAGAATAAACAGCCTTTAACTACAACCACAGAACTGTTAGGCAAAAGACTTGAAATTGTAAATAGGACCAAATTTCTTGGAGTTTGGATCCAAGATTACCTAAGATGGCAGAAACACACACAACACCTATGTAGTAAATTAAATATCATTTGTTATAGTATAAAAATTCTTGCTGGATGCACATCAATGCAAGCCATAAAAAATGTGTACTATGCCCAAGCAGAATCACTGCTAACATATGGTTTAATTGGCTGGAGAAATTCACCACACAGAAAAAGCTGTTTTATTGCACAAACGGGTATTATAACAGCCTATGAAGGCTCAGCACCTCGATCTTCATGCAAACCCTCATTTAAAAAGCTTCATATTCTTCCGTTACCATGACTATATATCCTAGAAACAATAATGTTTGTATGGAAAATCACAGATGAAAATAGCAAGATTGCTCCAAAAAACCAAAATATCCATTCATACAACACAAGGAATAATCAAGATTAACATATGCAGTTTTCACATACAACACTAAAACAAAAAGAACCCTTGCAAGCAGGAAGAAAACTGTATAACAAACTGCCTAAAAAAATTAAGGCAATAACTGTTGTTGTTGTCTTCAGTCCTGAGACTGGTTTGATGCAGCTCTCCATGCGAATCTATCCTGTACAAGCTCCTTCATCTCCCAGTACCTACTGCAACCTACATCCTTCTGAATCTGCTTAGTGTATTCATCTCTTGGTCTCCCTCTACGATTTTCACCCTCCACGCTGCCTTCCAATACTAAATTGGTGATCCCTTGATGCCTCAGAACATGTCCTACCAACCGATCCCTTCTTCTGGTCAAGTTATGCCACAAACTTCTCTTCTCCCCAATCCTATTCAATACTTCCTCATTAGTGATGTGATCTACCCATCTAATCTTCAGCATTCTTCTGTAGCACCACATTTCAAAAGCTTCTATTCTCTTCTTGTCCAAACTATTTACCGTCCATGTTTCACTTCCATACATGGCTACACTCCATACAAATACTTTCAGAAATGACTTCCTGACACTTAAATCTATACTCGATGTTAACAAATTTCTCTTCTTCAGAAACGCTTTCCTTGCCATTGCCAGTCTACATTTTATATCCTCTCTACTTCGACTATCATCAGTTATTGTGCTCCCCAAATAGCAAAGCTCCTTTACTACTTTAAGTGTCTCATTTCCTAATCTAATACCCTCAGCATCACCCGACTTAATTCGACTACATTCCATTATCCTCGTTTTGCTTTTGTTGATGTTCATCTTATATCCTCCCTTCAAGACACCATCCATTCCGTTCAACTGCTCTTCCAAGTCCTTTGCTGTCTCTGACAGAATTACAATGTCATCGGCGAACCTCAAAGTTTTTATTTCTTCTCCATGGATTTTAATACCTACTCCAAATTTTTCTTTTGTTTCCTTTACTGCTTGCTCAATATACAGAATGAATAACATTGGGGAAAGGCTGCAACCCTGTCTCACTTCCTTCCCAACCGCTGCTTCCCTCTCATGGCCCTCGACTCTTATAACTGCCATCTGGTTTCTGTACAAATTGTAAATAGCCTTTCGCTCCCTGTATTTTACCCCTGCCACCTTTAGAATTTGAAAGAGAGTATTCCAGTCAACATTGTCAAAAGCTTTCTCTAAGTCTACAAATGCTAGAAACGTAGGTTTGCCTTTCCTTAATCTTTCTTCTAAGATAAGTCGTAAGGTCAGTATTGCCTCACGTGATCCAGTGTTTCTACGGAATCCAAACTGATCTTCCCCGAGGTCGGCTTCTACTAGTTTTTCCACTTGTCTGTAAAGAATTCGTGTTAGTATTTTGCAGCTGTGGCTTATTAAACTGATAGTTCAGTAATTTTCACATCTGTCAACACATGCTTTCTTTGGGATTGGAATGATTATATTCTTCTTGAAGTCTGAGGGTATTTCGGCTGTTTCATACATCTTGCTCACCAGATGGTAGAGTTTTGTCAGGACTGGCTCTCCCAAGGCCGTTAGTAGTTCTACTGGAATGTTGTCTACTCCGGGGGCCTTGTTTCGACTCAGGTCTTTGAGTGCTCTGTCAAACTCTTCACGCAGTATCGTATCTCCCATTTCATCTTCATCTACATCCTCTTCCATTTCCATAATATTGTCCTCAAGTACATCGCCCTTGTATAGACCCTCTATATACTCCTTCCACCTTTCTGCTTTCCCTTCTTTGCTTAGCACTGGGTTTCCATCTGAGCTCTTGATGTTCATACACATGGTTCTCTTATCTCCAAAGGTCTCTTTAATTTTTCTGTAGGCAGTATCTATCTTACCCCTAGCGAGATAAGCCTCTACATCCTTACATTTGTCCTCTAGCCATCCCTGCTTAGCCATTCTGCACTTCCTGTCGATCTCATTTTTGAGACGTTTGTATTCCTTTTTGCCTGCTTCATTTACTGCATTTTTATATTTTCTCCTTTCATCAATTAAATTCAATATTTCTTCTGTTACCCAAGGATTTCTACTAGCCCTCGCCTTTTTACCTACTTGATCCTCTGCTGCCTTCACTACTTCATCCCTCAAAGCTACCCATTCTTCTTCTACTGTATTTATTTCCCCCATTCCTGTCAATTGTTCCCTTATGCTCTCCCTGAAACTCTGTACAACCTCTGGTTCTTTCAGTTTATCCAGGTCCCATCTCCTTAAATTCCCACCTTTTTGCAGTTTCTTCAGTTTTAATCTACAGGTCATAACCAATAGATTGTGGTCAGAGTCCACATCTTCCCCTGGAAATGCCTTACAATTTAAAACCTGGTTCCTAAATCTCTGTCTTACCATTATATAATCTATCTGATACCTTTTAGTATCTCCAGGGTTCTTCCATGTATACAACCTTCTATCCTGATTCTTAAACCAAGTGTTAGCTATGATTAAGTTGTGCTCTGTGCAAAATTCTACCAGGCGGCTTCCTCTTTCATTTCTTAGCCCCAATCCATATTCACCTACTACGTTTCCTTCTCTCCCTTTTCCTACACTCGAATTCCAGTCACCCATGACTATTAAATTTTCGTCTCCCTTCACTATGTGAATAATTTCTTTTATTTCATCATACATTTCTTCAATTTCTTCGTCATCTGCAGAGCTAGTTGGCATATAAACTTGTACTACTGTAGTAGGTGTGGGCTTCGTATCTATCTTGGCCACAATAATGCGTTCACTATGCTGTTTGTAGTAGCTTACCCGCATTCCTATTTTCCTATTCATTATTAAACCTACTCCTGCATTACTCCTATTTGACTTTGTGTTTATAACCCTGTAGTCACCTGACCAGAAGTCTTGTTCCTCCTGCCACCGAACTTCACTAATTCCCACTATATCTAACTTTAACCTATCCATTTCCCTTTTTACATTTTCTAACCTACCTGCCCGATTAAGGGATCTGACATTCCACGCTCCGATCCGTAGAACGCCAGTTTTCTTTCTCCTGATAACGACATCCTCTTGAGTAGTCTCCGCCCGGAGATCCGAATGGGGGACTATTTTACCTCCGGAATATTTTACCCAGGAAGACGCCATCATAATTTAATCATACAGTAAAGCTGCATGCCCTCGGGAAATATTACGGCCGTAGTTTCCCCTTGCTTTCAGCCGTTCGCAGTACCAGCACAGCAAGGCCGTTTTGGTTATTGTTACAAGGCCAGATCAGTCAATCATCCAGCCTGTTGCCCCTGCAACTACTGAAAAGGCTGCTGCCCCTCTTCAGGAACCACACGTTTGTCTGGCCTCTCAACAGATACCCCTCCGTTGTGGTTGTACCTACGGTACGGCTATCTGTATCGCTGAGGCACGCAAGCCTCCCCACCAACGGCAAGGTCCATGGTTCATGGGGGGGGGGGGGGGAGGCAATAACTGACATGCATAAATTCAAAACTGCAGTGAGTGACTGACTGCTACAGAATTGCCACTATAGTGTTGGTGAATTTTTATCTACATTGTAATTATGTGAAAAATTTACATAGTTTATACAATTAAGGCCAAAATAAGAAATGTGTACATGTAGATTTATCTGTGTATTATATGTGGTCTATTACATATATGTGTGTGTCTGTATAATGAATGCCAAAAGTATGAAATGTGTGCATATAAAATTTATTTGTGTATTTGTGAAATGTTATTTCCATATGTAAGAGTTATATTGCTATATACTGAAAACCATACAACAGTTTTTCTGGTAAACTTTATTGCAAATTACTTGACTTGTCCTATATCATTATGTACCCCTGTTCAGTGTATGATTCACAGGACCAATAAATATAGAATACAAATAATCAGATACTGAAACTGGAGTGGTAACTGTGTAAACCACTGCTGTGTAAATAGTAATTTGTTCCTTACTTGAGTGTGCACTCCTCACCTCATCCTGATGAGCAATAAAGGTCTCACTGAACTTAATCTGGAGTGCACTATACTGTTTCCTACACAGAACACTGAATGCAGCATGACCAGTAATGGGTTTTCACCGCCACACTGGTGGGCAAACAGCATCAGGGTCTGCTCTGGTTGTTGGCAGTCACCGTGTGAAATATAACATTATGGGAGTAAATAAGTTAAACGTGCTATTGTATTCTTTTATTTCTAAAATATGAAGATGTGTATCCAAATAGCATACCAAAATTTTTGGAGGTCTCTAAATGATTCACTAGATCAACGAAACAGCAAGGTAATATTTCATACCAAATACATGATTTTTATCCACTTTGAGTAAATATTCATCAATCCATTTTCACTAAAAATATATCTTATATCTCATTATGGTTCAATAAATTATACAGCTTCAGAAATTGTACATTATGATTTTTGAATTGATATACAGGAAGACAAAATCTATTGCATATCAAAATTCAGCACTTTGATTTGACTTTTCATTAAATTACATGTGTAAATTAAACATTGAAACCACACAAATGCATAACTATATCCTTCAGGTATTTGAGAAAATAAATGGATGAAAAGGCAATTATTTACTGTACTGATAAAAATGGAAGTGATAGATATCATACAATCTTACAAGTTTTCTATTGAAGGAAAACAGGAGACAACAAACTGAAATTAAAGAGGTTCCACTGCACCCCTCACTATCTTGATTGTTGGCTGGTAATGGTCTGGGGTAGGGAGGGAAAGAGTGAGGGGAAACTGGAGAATGTGAGGTCATGTACGAAGCCCTGCAAATTTATTTTTCTATAATAGAAGTACCATTGCCCTGTATGGATTAGAATAATGATAGTCATTTATCTTGATATGTGTTAATTTGTTTTTGAACTTTTGCAGACTTGTAACTTTCTATAGAGTTAACACACACCTCTACAGACTTTTAGTTTTTTTTTTTTTATATCTAACCACAATCACTGAAAGTTGCAAATGTGAAAAAAGTCAGATGTTTTAATCGAATATGTGTACCTTTTATTGTTTATATAGAATGAACCATTAATATGTGTGTTCATCACGTCGCTTACAGAATTGACCAAATACCCGCTTCCAACCCATCTGTTCTAAAATAGTCATCTGGAAGTTAAATAAGTTGTGTCAACATTTGCTCTCATAGAAGCTACCACTATCGGAACAGCTGATGACTTTCCAGGTAGTAATGAATTATTGGATGGTGCTCTATAGTGATTTACATATACCAGTATATGGATGCTCACCTTATCGGATTTTAGCTGTTTCTTGCCGATGCTGTGATTGATCTGTTTAGTCTGTAGAGGACCAAATAGGTAGCATAAAATGTCTGCTTCAAGTATATAATAAATGCATTATTTCCTTAACACATTCTGTAAACCATCATGTATAACTGTAGAGAGAATCTAAACATTGCCATTGTTTACGAGAAATAGCATTTGTTGTCAAGTACGCAGCTCGTACTAGGTAAAAGAAAAAAACAATAAACTGTTAAGCATAGTGCTATGATAAGGCCATTAATTTTTATTTCCTGGGATACATAAAGAGTCCAGTGCAGTTATAATGAAATATTGGTTTACCAAGAGCTGTTACTTACATTAGAAATAGATGTGTGAGCTAGCTTATGCCTTAGGGGAAGTTAATTAATGACTTTTCCAGTCTTCTCAGTTAATTATTAAACAATTTTTCAGAAGGAGCAGCCTTTGTTATACATTTCAGTGGTGATTCTTTGGCTACACACAGGTCAGATTTCTAACTTGTATATTAATAATGGTTTCTATGACCATACAAATGGATTTGGATCGTGCAAAAATTGCTTTAAATGATCATGAAAAAAAAACCTCCAAGGGCACCATAAAATTCTTTAAAAACTGTTCTTCCAGTGTTCATTATACCACAGTCAAATTGGAAAGAATACTTGTGTGTTGAACCTGAATAATGAAATGCAGTGTCCTCACACAAAAACTATATATGGATGTAAGAAGAATGGGTAAATCACTTGACTGAACAAGCTACAAGGCAGTTTGCTATGGAGTGCACAGCTCTCTCAGCAGGAAGAAACAAGAGCAAATTACACAAGCGGTGTTACGAAGAGTGTTGTCATAATCCTTTCACATTATTTCCACTTTCCTGCAAATTTAACTGAATCCAGTTCATGTCAACTTTCTTCTCATACGGCTGTAACTGTTCAGTTTGTGAAAATTGTACTAAAAATTTGTGGCAAAACACTATGAAGCTTTTCTTACTCTAGTTTCTGGTTCGTAAAGTATTCTTGTAACAATTCTTACTGTGAGAGTCCATAAGAATTTGTTCTACGCCCTTGCGGTATCATGGTACATCTATAATTTGCACCACATAATGGAAAGTCACTGCAGATTTGATTCAGAAGTTCAAATGATGAGAGAGATATAAGGTATTTATTGTGCTACACAGTTTTGATTAAGAAATTGTCTCCAGAAAACACTTGTTTTTCTGCTTTCAGATGTATATATAATACTATTGCGAATGTATCTGTTATTCTGTAAATAATGATAAAATAGGATACTCTGCTGTCTGACAAGATGATCAGATGTAAAAAGACTACACTAACAGCTATGTTAAGTTAATTGTGGTCACGAAGACAGGCTACAGCTTACCTGACAGATGACAGTGAAAGCAAATAGCAGTTTCTGCTATCATCTGTAAAGTAAATAGTAGTCTGTCTTCCTGCTGGGATAAAGCTATGTGTTATTGAAATTTGTTGTTGATGCTGTGATACATACAGGTTCTGCGTTTTGAAAATTCCAGTAACACTTCGAAGTAAAGTAAACGAGACATTGGTACTTTGTGTTACTGACAGCTTGATGTCATCAGGTTCAGTAAACAGTTTAATTGAATATCTGAGACCAGCCCTTAATTGGAGGAAACCAGCTTTGACAGGTGAATTGTCAACCAACAAATAATTTTAATCTTATCAAAATTACTTAATCATATTTTTTCACTTAATGGGATTGTATGCAGTTTTATTTCTAACACTTAGCTGTGTCATTTTCAACACTGTATTTACCTTTTTTTCCTTACATTTCGCCTTCCTATCATTCTTTCTTCATTTGGAATCGGCTTGTCACTGATAAACTGTAACTGAATGCAAACCAGAACTCCTCATCAGTTGGCAACTCGGCAGTTCACATAGCCTGTGTGAGGATTTTCTAGGATATATTGCATGTCATGAGGTTCTGGTTAGGTTATCAAATGACTTTCAATTCAGGGCTACAAAATGTCATATCTGCCACAGTTATGCCACTGGTCACCCCAAAATCACTTGTCGGCAGAGCGTCTCGTAGTCCTGTCATCTAACGATGGCCACTTCTGACACTGCACGGAGTTACATGTATACGTCTCTCACCCTTTTGTAATCCCAACCTGCGCTCTAGCTCTACCGAGTTGAACCTATTTTTTTTTTTAACACGAAAATTAAATTGAGCAGCACTTGCTGAGTGACCCACTCTATTTGTTGCCTATAATACAGCGGCAGCAACACTGCAGCAACAAGTGACAGATGGCAATGTACAAGCAATTTTAATGAAGCTGTACCACAATGTTCAGGTTGAAAGAAATGGTTTCTACGGTTTTTGATAATTGGGGTGCTGATGTGTAAAACAGCAGTCAGCTTATGAACCTATTGACAGGGCATGTTTAGCATAATTGTCTTCGCAGTTAAGTTTACTTTTTGTAAATCCACATTTAAGGTAATTAGATTTTTCTACATAAATATTCTTCACATCTCCTTTGTTTGCAAAAAATATTAATTCCACATTTATTGAAACCACAATAAGCCACTTCACTTGTTGGAAAGCAATGTGGCATCCATTTCTGTGCTAGATGTGATAGATGTGATGTCCAGTAAAATTTTGCTCCAACACTATGTCAAATATATCAACAATCTGCTTCCATCATTTCAGAACTTTATTATTCGTCAAAACCTATGAACTGAATGGAATTTTCTCTCGTACTGAATTAAATTAATTAACAATAATGGATGTTAAATAATTAATGATAACAACGTGTGTGTTTTTGACCGTGATAAATATTTTATTAACTGTGCCAGGTAAAACAAAGTATTTCTTTAGACAAATGCAGGGATATTTCCCCATCCCCTTTTTCGGTTCTGCCTTTGCTGTTAAGAGTGTGTGCTCTAGGCATGGTGTTTTGGGGCCAAAATATTATAAAAGCAAAGAGATTGGTGTGCCTGAGCATTTGGTAATACTGTGCTGTATTAAGATATACTAACTTTCCATAAAACAAGTTTGTTACATGGAAAGTGTACTAAATAAAATTTATAGTAGTTCTTTATCCTTTTAGGAAGAACATGTGTATCTTCAGAAGAGATTGCGAATCTTGGATACAAAGAAAAGCAATTGCCCAGCTACTCTAAACATGAAGTTAAGCAGTTAGTAAATAGACACAGGGATACCAAGGCAAAAGTGAGTATCCAGTCTGGGTTCTGCTTGGAGAAAATTTTAATGACCAGTTGACAGTATGCTTAAAAATTACTTGTTTTTAATGCTCTTAATTAAATAATTGATAAATTTATTTTGTCCTACAGGTTCTTGCAAGGCTACACAAGGATTTAGCATAGTCAATCCCACCAAATAGTTACTTGTATTAGTACTTAATTGTTTCCCAAGCAAGCATACGCACACACACACATGGTACCAAACATGTTGTGGCAAGTTGGTACATACGTCCTTCATACATAAATGAAATAAAAAAAATTTGTGCTCAATGGAAAGACATCTCACAGTCATTAAGTTGGCTCTAGATAGATTTGTTGATAAATTTTGCTGGGACACACATACTGGGTCAAATGAATATTACATTTTACTGCACTGAGAAAGCAATTTACAGCCAAATATATCAGACTTTGTACGGTACAAATAAAGTATTGTTTGATGAGACTAGACTGCAGAATTAGGTTGATGAGTGGGATAAGGAATTGAGCAATCACATGATTCATTATAGACATTGTATGGGTGCCAATGGAGAAGTGAAACCATTACTTTTTTGCTGTCAGAGGTGTTGGCAAAGAGATCTTTTGAAGTATGTGGATAATTGTTAGACGCTACATACAAAACAACAACATATGATATTCCTTTATTTTTTATAGCTGTGAAGAGTAATGTGGACTATTTGGTTGTCTCTTTTTTTCATTTCGGTTCACAATGCAAGTTCCATCCATCAAGTGTTAGACATTTTCAAGGACTGGAACCAGGGATTGGAATCCGCTCTACTGGGTTACTGATTTACAGAGTCCATTGGAAACAGGCATGGGGAAGATGGTTGGAAAAAAATGTAATCTTTATGACATTTCTAGATATATGGCAAGAAACTGCAGAATCGTCAACAGAGGGAGGATTTAGAGATCGTATAGGAGAGTTGCAAATGCATGAGGTTTTTCAGAGAAACTAGCATGTGAGGCCATACTTTAAACAACAGTGGCTATTGGTATGTGAAAGATGGGTGGAAGTGTTTGAAGACAAGGGCAGGTCTGTAATGACTGACACCACAAATTGGGTTGAAGCTATGAACAAGATTATAAAACATTTTTTCCTAATACACAATACAGACAAGACTTTAACATGGGTTACTAAGGTTAGAGTAAACCAGTTTCTTCCAAGCCTAATTAGAAAGTCCTGTCTGCTGCAGGAATTCTGCCATCAAATCATATAACAAAAATGTTCCACTGTTTTGGCATAAAAAAAAAAAGAACAAGTCTGTGAAACAGGTCACGCAGCGACATGCCTCAGCAAAAGTTGTGTTAACTGTAAGATCACTGAGTAGGAGATCAGATAGTTCATTTTGTGTGGAGAGTGCATTGTCCAAAAACTGTAATTATTTTGCTAACTTAGATATCCCAGATTCCACATGTGAAGATTTTCAGTGATATAAATACCCATACAAGCATTTCTGTGCAACCTTAATTTTTTATCCAGAGTGGAGTTTTGATAAAACGCCAGAAACCTATAAGAACAGCCCCATATTCTGTCTTGATGAAATGTATGGGGTAGGCTTCAGAAGTGGCTGTACAGTAATTTGATATGAAGGCAGAAGCAGTGATGAAGTAGTTGAGGAGGCTGTTGAAGCAGCTGAGGAGGCTGTCGAGGTTGAGGAGGCCGTCGAGGTCGAGGAGGCTGTCGAAGCCACAAATATAGATGGTCTCGTTGAAACCCCGAATATTCCTTTGCAGCAAGGGAGTTGTGTAAACAGATTTACAATCTACAACTGCAGCAACAGTGAAACATTACAAAAAGTTCTTGAATCACTCAGAAACTTGGTGCAAGATTTACAATTAGCAAACTCTGAAGTTGGCAGTCTCCTGTTAGCAGTGCCATCAAGTTCCAAGAATAAGATCCCAAAACCCATACAGGACCTGGCTTCAAACACATCATAACTTTCCATTTGAAGGGTAAGAAATGAAAGTTTATTTGTATTTTAGATAACTCTAAGTCTATGTAAAATACAAATAACCTCCATCATTTCTGATCCTTGAGATGGAATGCTATGAGGTCTTTATGTTGGGCTCTGATTTTAAACTTTGTTGCACATTTGAATTTCAAAGTAGCAGTAGATAAAATAATATAAAAAGGATAGTTGCTAATCTCCATAAAGTGGAGATGCTCAGTTGCAGAAAGGCCCAACAAAAACTGTCGGGAAGTTAGCTTTTGGCCAACAGGGTTCTTTGTCAAAAATAGACACCACACGTGCACGACCACAGTCTCTGGTAGCTGGAGCTGAGGCTCCATCTGTGGTTCATTTTTGTGTGTGTGTATTTTGTCCACTTTTGAATAGGGCTTTGTTGGCCAAAAGCTAACGTTCCGACGGTCTTTTTGTTGTGCCTTTCCGCTACTCAGCATCTTCACTATAGGGCGAGTAGCAACTATGCTTTTCTTAATATTGTTACATTCCATACTGGATTTTCCATTGTTCAGTAGATAAAATAGATTTTCTGACGAATTAGACAAGTCGTACTGAGATGTCATACGACTGATGCTGGAACGATTTTGTACTTCTTTTTGCAAGTAAGAATGTACTAGCTCTCACTTGCTTCAATACATTTCTAGTGATTTACACTTGAAACAAAGAAAAAGATAAAGACTGCCCTGTAATTGGACATGTGAGATTGCCCAATATCACACTTTCAGAAGGATACAGTGCTTCCTAGATACGAAATCTGGTCAGCAATGTCATTGGGGACCAAATGAAGTAAGTATTCAGTTTTTCAATTGCTTTGAAAGCTTAATGTGTATCAGTTACCTACATATTGGATAGGTACCTCCTTGGTTCTAATGTTCTTATTGACTTTGCAGAGTTACTGCAGATACCACACAGAAGCAAATACTGTTAATGGAATGCCAGTAATGTTTATTAGATTCATTTCTAAATAAGTTCTCGGCATTGCAGCTGGTGAGCAGTGTCACCAAGCACCGAAAGAAGAGTATTCAATTTTGGAATTGTGCTCTGAAAACTTCATGTGTATCCGTTATCTTAACGCAGCATAACTCAATTACTTTGCTTTAATGTTGTTAATTTGTTTGTTAGGTTCAGTTATGATGATCTCTGGGCAGTCAATCCATGGGAAAATTCACACCAGGTTGAATCAAGACTGTTCTATTCCAGAGATAGCTTGGAAGATTGATAGTATTGCTGAAGAAATATCATCCATATAGTTTTTCATATGTTTATCAAATTGCCATTTCTAGTAGCACATAAATGTTTGCAACTTGATTGTAATTTGTGAACAAAGTCTCTCGGCAATCCAATAATTCATTGTTCTGAGAAGTATACATCGTCAGCTGGGTAAAGGAAATGCAAATCAGGGTCAATACAACTACCTTATTGACTTCCCACAGAAAAATATTTTCTTCTACAGCTACTTAAAAATTCACATGTGTGAGAAAGGTTTACTAACAGAACCTAGCATAAACATGTCCCTTATTTGTATTTTAGATGGCTCTTATTGTTTGACCCTTCAAATGGAGTGCTATGACCTCCTTAATAGTTAATTACCCATGAAAGCACAAGTATATGAACATTACAATGAGAGGGGTCTTAATGCCAGGCCCTGTAAAATTAACGGCATCTTAGTTAATATTATTTGTGGGAATTTAATGTTAGAGCTGTGGGGAGTGCACAAACTTCAGGGTTCACTAACTGAAAATCTTGAACACAGTTGCTGAGTGATTCGAGTACATTTTGCAATGTTTAACTGTTGCTGCAGTTGTATGTGAGATTATAAACCTGTTTAACAACTCCCTCACTTCAGATTGCTGCAAATAAATGGTTCAGGTTTCAATGTGGTGCTCAATATTCGTTTCCTCAAATGTATCCTCATTGTTACTGTCTTCATGTGAAATTACTGTAGAATCACTTCTGAAGCCAACCCCGTACATCTCACCGGGACAGATTTAAGTGCTATTCCTTCAGGTTTCTGGTATTTTATCAAAATCCCACTCTGGATGCAAAATAAAGATTCCACAGAAATGCTTGCATGGGCAATTATATATTTGAAAATCTTCACAATTGCAGTTTGGTAGGGCAAAGCTAACAACATTATTACAGAATGAGATTTTCACTCTGCAGCGGAGTGTGTGCTAATATGAAACTTCCTGGCAGATTAAAACTGTGTGCCCGACCGAGACTCGAACTCGGGACCTTTGCCTTTCGCGGGCAGGTGCTCTACCATCTGAGCTACCGAAGCACGACTCACACACGGTACTCACAGCTTTACTTCTGCCAGTACCTCGTCCCGTACCTTCCAAACTTGACAGAAGCTCTCCTGCGGACCTTGCAGAACTAGCACTCCTGAAAGAAAGGATATAGCGGAGACATGGCTTAGCCACAGCCTGGGGGATGTTTCCAGAATGAGATTTTCACTCTGCAGCAGAGTGTGCGCTGATATGAAACTTCCTGGCAGATTAAAACTGTGTGCCCGACCGAGGCTCGAACTCGGGACCTTTGCCTTTCGCGGGCAAGTGCTCTACCATCTGAGGTACCGAAGCATGACTTACGCCCGGTACTCACAGCTTTACTTCTGCCAGTATCTCGTCTCCTACCTTCCAAACTTTACAGAACTCTCCTGCGAAACTTGCAGAACTAGCACTCCTGAAAGAAAGGATATAGCGGAGACATGGCTTAGCCACAGCCTGGGGGATGTTTCCAGAATGAGATTTTCACTCTGCAGCGGAGTAATACATTAGATGGGATTCCAATCCTTGTTCCAGTCCTTCAAAATACCTTGCACTTCATGAATGGATATTGAATTTTCAACTTGAGTGAATAAAAAACAATGACCAAATAGCCCACATTACTCTACACAGTTTTAAAAAATAAATGCATATCATATGTTATTGTTGTTTTGTATGTCGCATATAACAAACAACTATCCCCATATTCCTTCAAAAGATCTCTTTGCCAACAGCAAAAAAAGTAATGGTTTTACTCCTCCATTGGCATCCATACCATGTCTGTAATAAATCATGTGACTGACTGATTCCTTGTCTCACTCATCAACCTGATTCTGCACTCTAGTATCATCAAACAATGCTTTATTTGGACATTAATGGGTCCAATATATGTGACTACTAATTGTTTTATTCGGCTGGGTAAAATGTAGTATTCACTGTTTTTTTCAGCAGGGTAAAATGTAGTAATCATTGCTGTGTGCCTATTATGCTTACATGAACAGTTTGCTTAGACATTGTGTGATCTTCTGGGGAAATACAGGTATGGCAAAATAAGCTTTCAAACTTCAAAAAAGGGCTATTAGAATAATGAAAGGGGTTCCCTGCAGAGTGTCATGCAGGGAAATATTTAAAGAATTTAAAATAAAGGCTCTTCGTAGCTTATACATCTAAGAATGTGCTTGCTTTCTGAAAACTCATCATGAACTTTCAACATTAAATAATCAGGTTCATAACTATGAAACAAGGAACAGCGATGATTTTCACAGACACACCCAAAAAGGAGCACTCTACCAAAAAAGCGTAAACTACCAGCCCAAAATACTTTTTAGTGCATTGCTTGCTACAATAAAGAAAATTAAAGAATTTCATAAATTCAAGGTAGATCTTAAATTTTACTAACACATAGTTTTTATAACATGGAAGAATATTTGATTATGAAAAAGTAATATTTATAGATAATGATATAAAATATTTGTATTTATTATCCAAGTTTTTGAAACAAATTAAATATAAGAAACTATATTGTAATTGACTGCATCCATACAATGTATATTGTTAAAGGATGAATAAAGAGATTGATTGATTTGACAATGTATGTGTGTCCTAGTGACACTATTATCAACAACTCTATCTAGAGCCAATGTATTGGCTATATGTTGTCATTCCATTATGCACATGAATTGATTATATATATATATATAGTTATAATAGAAGGAAACATTCCACGTAGGAAAAATATACCTAAAAACAAAGATGATGTGACTTACCAAATGAAAGCGCTGGCAGGTCGACAGACACATAAATGAACACAAACATACACACAAAATTCAAGCTTTCGCAACAAACTGTTGCCTCATCAGGAAAGAGGGAAGGAGAAGGCAAAACGAAAGGATGTGGGTTTTAAGGGAGAGGGTAAGGAGTCATTCCAGTTCTGGGAGTGGAAAGACTTACCTTAGGGGGAAAAAAGGACGGGTATACACTCGCGCACACACACACATATCCATCCACACATATACAGACACAAGCAGACATATTTAAAGACAACGAGTTTGGGCAGAGATGTCAGTCGAGGCAGAAGTGCAGAGGCAAAGATGTTGTTGAATGACAGGTGAGGTATCAGTGGCGGAAACTTGTAATTAGCGGACATTGAGACCTGGTGGATAACGGGAAGAGAGGATATATCGAAGAGCAAGTTCCCATCTCCGGAGTTTGGATGGGTTGGTGTTAGTGGGAAGCATCCAGATAACCCGGACGGTGTAACACTGCGCCAAGATGTGCTGGCCGTGTACCAAGGCATGTTTAGCCACAGGGTGATCCTCATTACCAACAAACACTGTCTGCCTGTGTCCATTCATGCGAATGGACAGTTTGTTGCTGGTCATTCCCACATAGAATGCATCACAGTGTAGGCAGGTCAGTTGGTAGATCACGTGGGTCCTTTCCAACGTGGCTCTGCCTTTGATTGTGTACACATTCCGGGTTACAGGACTGGAGTAGGTGATGGTGGGAGGGTGCATGGGACAGGTTTTACACCGGGGACGGTTACAAGGGTAGGAGCCAGAGGGTAGGGAAGGTGGTTTGGGGATTTCATAGGGATGAACTAAGAGGTTACGAAGGTTAGGTGGATGGCGGAAAGACACTCTTGGTGGAGTGGGGAAGATTTCGTGAAGGATGGATCTCATTTCAGGGCAGGATTTGAGGAAGTCATATCCCTGCTGGAGAGCCACATTCAGAATCTGATCCAGTCCCGGAAAGTATCTTGTCACAAGTGGGGCACTTTTGTGATTCTTCTGTGGGAGGTTCTGGGTTTGAGAGGATGAGGAAGTGGCTCTGGTTATTTGCTTCTGTACCTGGTCGGGAGGGTAGTTGCGATATGCGAAAGCTGTTGTCAGGTTGTTGGTGTAATGCTTCAGGGATTCCAGACTGGAGCAGATTCGTTTGCCACGAAGACCTAGGCTGTAGGGAAGGGACCATATGATGTGGAATGGGTGGCAGCTGTCATAATGGAGGTAGTGTTGCTTGTTGGTGGGTTTGATGTGGACGGACGTGTGAAGCTGGCCATTGGACAGGTGAAGGTCAACATCAAGGAAAGTGGCATGGGATTTGGAGTAGGACCAGGTGAATCTGATGGAACCAAAGGAGTTGAGGTTGGATTAAATTCTGGAGTTCTTCTTCACTGTGAGTCCAGATCATGAAGATGTCATCAATAAATCTGTACCAAACTTTGGGTTGGCAGGCCTGGGTAACCAAGAAGGCTTCCTCTAAGTGACCCATGAATAGGTTGGCGTACAAAGGGGCCATCCTGGTACCCATGGCTGTTCCCTTTAATTGTTGGTATGTCTGGTCTTCAAAAGTGAAGAAGTTGTGGGTCAGGATGAAGCTGGCTAAGGTAATGAGGAAAGAGGTTTTAGGTAGGGTGGCAGGTGATCGTCGTGAAAGGAAGTGCTCCATCGCAGCAAGGCCCTATACATGCGGGACATTTGTGTATAAGGATGTGGCATCAATGGTTACAAGGATGGTTTCTGGGGGTAACGGATTGGGTAAGAATTCCAGGCGTTCGAGAAAGTGGTTGGTGTCTTTGATGAAGAATGGGAGACTGCATGTAATGGGTTGAAGGTGTTGATCTACGTAGGCAGAGATACGTTCTGTGGGGGCTTGGTAACCAGCTACAATGGAGCGGCCGGGATGATTGGGTTTGTGAATTTTAGGAAGAAGGTAGAAGGTAGGGGTGCGGGGTGTCGGTGGGGTCAGGAGGTTGATGGAGTCAGGTGAAAGGTTTTGTAGGGGGCCTAAGGTTCTGAGGATTCCTTGAAGCTCTGCCTGGACATCAGGAATGGGATTACCTTGGCAAACTTTGTATGTGGTGTTGTCTGAAAGCTGACGCAGTCCCTCAGCCACATACTCCCGACGATCAAATACCACGGTCGTGGAACCCTTGTCCGCCGGAAGAATGACGATGGACCGGTCAGCCTTCAGATCACGGATAGCCTGGGCTTCAGCAGTGGTGATATTGGGAGTAGGATTAAGGTTTTTTAAGAAGGATTGAGAGGCAAGGCTGGAAGTCAGAAATTCCTGGAAGGTTTGGAGAGGGTGATTTTGAGGAAGAGGAGGTGGGTCCCGCTGTGACGGAGGACGGAATTGTTCCAGGCAGGGTTCAATTTGGATAGTGTCTTGGGGAGTTGGATCATTAGGGGTAGGATTAGGATCATTTTTCTTCGTGGCAAAGTGATACTTCCAGCAGAGAGTACGAGTGTAGGACAGTAAATCTTTAAGGAGGGCTGTTTGGTTGAATCTGGGAGTGGGGCTGAAGGTGAGGCCTTTGGATAGGACAGAGGTTTCGGATTGGGAGAGAGGTTTGGAGGAAAGGTTAACTACTGAATTAGGGTGTTGTGGTACCAGATTGTGTTGATTGGAATTTTGAGGTTTTGGAGGGAGTGGAGCTGGAAGTGGGAGATTGAGTAGTTGGGAGAGACTGGGTTTGTGTGCAATGAGAGGTGGTTGAGATTTGCTGGAAAGGTGGTGAAGGGTGAGTGAGTTGCCTTTCCGGAGGTGGGAAACCAGGAGATTGGATAGTTTTTTGAGGTGAGTCACAACTTTCATTTGGTAAGTCACATCATCTTTGTTTTATATATAGTTATAATAGAAGGAAACATTCCACGTAGGAATTCTGTGGGAGGTTCCTCATCCTCTCAAACCCAGAACCTCCCACAGAAGAACCACAAAAGTGCCCCACTTGTGACAGGATACTTTCCGGGACTGGATCAGATTCTGAATGTGGCTCTCCAGCAGGGATACGACTTCCTCAAATCCTGCCCTGAAATGAGATCCATCCTTCATGAAAACCTCCCCACTCCACTAAGAGTGTTTCTGCCATCCACCTAACCTTCGTAACCTGTTAGTTCATCCCTATGAAATCCCCAAACCACCTTCCCTATCCTCTGGCTCCTACCCTTGTAACCGCCCCCTGTGTAAAACCTGTCCCATGCACCCTCCCACCACCACCTACCCCAGTCCTGTAACCCGGAAGGTGTACACAATCAAAGGCAGAGCCACATGTGAAAGCACCCACGTGATCTACCAACTGACCTGCCTACACTGTGATGCATTCTATGTGGGAATGACCAGCAACAAACTGTCCATTCGCATGAATGGATACAGGCAGACAGTGTTTGTTGGTAATGAGGATCACCCTGTGGCTAAACATGCCTTGGTGCACAGCCAGCACATCTTGGCGCAGTGTTACAATGTCTGGGTTATCTGGATACTTCCCACCAACACCAACCTATCCGAACTCCGGAGATGGGAACTTGCTCTTCAATATATCCTCTCTTCCTGTTACCCACCAGGCCTCAATCTCCGGTAATTTCAAGTTGCCGCCACTCATACCTCACCTGTCATTCAACAACATCTTTGCCTCTGCAATTCTGCCTCGACTGACATCTCTGCCCCAACTCTTTGTCTTTAAATATGTCTGCTTGTGTCTGTATATGTGTGGATGGATATGTGTGTGTGTGCGAGTGTATACCCGTCCTTTTTTCCCGCTAAGGTAAGTCTTTCCGCTCCCGGGACTGGAATGACTCCTTACCCTCTCCCTTAATGCCCAAATCCTTTCGTCTTCCCCTCTCCTTCCCTCTTTCCTGATGAGGCAACAGTTTGTTGCGAAAGCTTGAATTTTGTGTGTATGTTTGTGTTTGTTTGTGTGTCTATCGACCTGCCAGCGCTTTTGTTCGGTAGGTCACCTCATCTTTGTTTTTTATATACATATATATATATATATATGTGTGTGTGTGTGTGTGTGTTATAGAAAAGTTTTCAAATTTTCTGTACAAACTCTAAACTGTTCCTCAGTTGGTGATTGTGGAAGATATTGCCATAGCCACAGTATTGATCCACTGTCAGGTAATAAACTTAAGATTTCCCTCCAGTATGTGCCAAGTCAAGTAAAACTGTGGTTGAAGAAACATTTTCCGTTCTTAAACTGAGTATTTGTAACCCACTATGTTAGATTCCAGTCAATGTGTAAATACTTAAAAATGTTTAATGCCTCACTGATGACACTTTATACAATTTCAATTTTTGAAGGCTATTCTGTGTTAAATAAGTTACATTCTGAATTATCCATTCAAGCTTATTATTTGCAACATGAAAGATGGATTTATGTTCAAGTAATATTTTTAACCTTAATGGTGGTACGGTGTAATCGTATGTAAATGCCCACTGAAATAGAATAATTTTTATATTTTTTATTTGTGTATTATAGTTCTATTGCTTGATGACCTGAGTCATCACCTGTATAAGATATTATCATTTCACTGGAAATGAGGCAATAATAGATCAGAAATTGTGTACAGAAGATACCTAAATTAGTAAGGTATTTACTGAGGATTATTCACCAAAGCTGACAAAACAGCCAGCATTCAATAGTACTACATAATTGTGATGCCTCAGTAAAAACCTTGAACCTTTTAACTAGTTTAGTCTAGCAGGTGCAAATTATATTCATCAAGGTATGTTTCACATGAGACTAAGGAACCTCTCAGCCTTGAATGTTGCACTCTGCTGCTATGTTTTCCTTTTAGATTTATTAAATTTCTTAGAGGCTTCTGTTACAAACACTACCAATTCACATAAGTGACTGATATTCCTTATGTATCACAACCTTCTTTTAGCTTCACCCTGTCATTGCTGGTAACTTACCATGGAAAAGTAGATTTGTTACTCCAAATAGTAGCCACATTAAGGAAGATTAAGAAACAAGTCATTTACAAACTAGTGAAAAAGCAGGCACAGTTCCCCAAAAGTATAAGGGGATGCCATAAGTAGTCACTTTTATTCGATTAAGCTCTTTCTGTAACCTGTCTGGAGATTTCAGCCAGCTGCATCCTACTGTAGACAGATGATAAATACCTGGTTGCAAGTGATGAATCCAATTTCTGTAACAGCAAAGTGAAAGAGGCTAACTCAAAAACATTACTGTTATATGGCCAGAGCATACAAAAATCTGGTCAGTAACTGCCTGTTTATGGACCAGTTTCCAAAAAATACACTGTGTCAAGACATTCAGAATTGATCACCATCTTTCTTAATATTTTTAATGCAGCAGGAGGAATAGGGATTGCTTAACTTACCTTTGTACTAAGATACGTTACAGATAGTATATAAAATTATCATGCAAAACAATCGAGATTGGGAATAAGAGCTCTTACTTCACCTGATTACTATAACAATAGAAATTAATTTGAATACAATATTATTGTAGGCAGATGAAAACTAGGTGGGAGATAGACTAAGAGAATAATTTAAAAGTGTAATGAAAGACATGCACCCAAACAAGACCCCTGGAGTAAACAACATTCCCTCACATTTGTGGAGATCCTTCAGACAGACAGCCAAGTCAAGCTATTCCATCTGGTGTGCAAGATAAGAGACAAGCGAAATACCTTCACACTTCAGAAGGAAGTAATAATTCCAGTTCCAAAAAAGCCAGGTACTGAAAGTTGAGATTATTACAGAACTATCAGTATGGCAAGTCATGGTTGCAGTTTGACACAAATTAACTACAGAAGAGTGGAAAAACTGGTAGATGCCAATTGGCCTCAGGAAAGGTCGCTTTGTTATCCGGAAAAAGTAGCAACACATGAGGCAGTATTGGCCCTATGGAAAATCTTACAAGTGACTGTTGGCTGGACTATACATTTCAAAATTCTGATGGTAGCAAGGATAAAATACAAAGACTAAAATTTGCACACTAGGATGAAAAAGGCATGAAAGGTGTGTAGTACTTGGGAAGGGAGTGAAGTATGGTAGAAGGCAAAACCACGGCTTACAGTAAGTTCAAAGGGATGTCATTTCTGTTAGATTGAAAAATCAATGGACGGATAACATTCTACGAGTTGGGGTGTGTAATGTCAGAAGCTTGAACGTGGTAGGGAAACTAGAAAATCTAAAAAGGGAAATGCAAAGGCAAAGCCTAGAAATAGTAGCGGTCAGGGAAGTGAAGTGGAAAGAAGACAAGAATTTCTGGTCGGATGAGGATAGGGTAATACCAACAGCAGCAGAAAATGGTATAATGGGAGTAGAATTTGTTATGAATAGGAACCTAGGGCAGAGAGTGTGTTACTGTGAACAGTTCAGTGATAGGCTTGTTCTTTTCAGAATTGACAGCAAACTAACACCGACAATGATAGTTCAGGTATACATGCCGATGTCACAAGCTGAAGGTGAAGAGATGGAGAAAGTGTGTGAGGATATTGAAACGTTGATACGGTACGTAAAGGGATATGAAAATCTAATAGTCATGGGAGATGGGAATGCAGTTGTAGGGAAAGGATTAGAAGTACACGTTACAGGAGAATGTGGGCTTGGGACAAGGAATGAGAGAGGAGAAAGACTAATTGAGTTCAGTAACAAGTTTCAGCCAGCAATAGCAAATACACTGTTCAAGAATCACAAGAGGTGGAGGTATACTTGGAAAAGGCCAGATGATATGGGAAGATTTCAGTCAGACAGAGATTCTGAAATCAGATACTGGACAGTAAGGTGTACCCAGGAGCAGATAAAGACTCAGATAACAATATAGTAGGGATGAAGAGTAGGCTGAAGTTGAAGACATTAGTCAGGAAGAATCAACCCGCAAAGAAGTGGGATATGGAAGTACTGAGGAACGACGAGATGGGTTGAAATTCTCTAAGGCTCTAGATACAGCAATAAGGAGTAGCTACATAGGCAATGCAGTTGAAGAGGAATGAACATCTCTAAAAAGGGCGATCACAGAAGTTGAAAAGTAAAACATAGGTACAATGATGTAACTGCGAAGAAACCATGGGTAACAAAAGAAATATTTCAACTGATCAATGAAAGTAGAAAGTACAAAAATGTTCCGGGGAAACTCAGGAACAGAGAAATACAAGTCGCTGAGGGATGGAATAAATAGGAAGTGGGGAAGCTAAGACAAAATGGCTGCAGGAAAAATGCGAAGACATCAAAAAAGAAATGATTGTTGGAAGGGCAGACTCTGCATACAGGAAAGTCAAAACAAACTTCGGTGACATTAAAAGAAAGGGTGATAACATTAAGAGTGCAACAGGAATTCAACTGTTAAATGCAGAGGAGAGAGTGCAGGTAGTTGGAAAGATTACAGTGAAAGCCTCTATGAGGGGGAAGATTTGCCTGATGTGATGGAAGAAGAAACAGGAGCCAATTTAGGAGAGGTAGGGGATCCAGTATTAGAATCAGGATTTGAAAGTGCTTTGGGGGACTTAAGATAAAATAAGGCAGAAGAGATAGATAATGTTGCTTCAGAATTTCTAAAATCATTGGGGGAAGTGGCAACAAAACCACCGTTCACATTGGTGTGTAGAATGTATGAGTCTGGCGACATACCAGATGATTTTTGGAAAAGTGTGATCCATACAATTCCAAAGACGGCAAGAGCTGACAAGTGTGAGAATTATTGCACAATCAGCTTAACAGCTCGTACATCCAATTTGCGTACAAGAATAATATACAGAAGAATGGAAAAGAAGATTGAGAATGCACTACATGACCATCATTTTGGCTTTAGAAAAGGTAAAGGCACGAATATCTATCCGTGGTCTAGGGGTAGCGTCTTTGATTTATAATAAAAACGTTTTTGGTCCCGGGTTCGATCCCCTCCACTATCTAAATTTTGATAAATAATCAGCATTGCCGGCCGAAGACTTCCGGCATAAGAAGTCAGCCTCATTCTTCCAATGGCCTTGTCAAAGAGGGCGGAGGAGCAGATAGAGGTTCAGGGCACTATCTTGTCCTAGGGGCGGGAAATTGCCCCTAAAGGCAGAAGAATCAGCAATGATCAGCGACAAGAGGATGCAGAAGGCAATGGAAACCACTGCATTAAAGACACGTAACGTGTATCCACAGGACATGTGGCCTGTAATTGAAGAAGTGTCATGATGATCTCTCCATTGGCAAAAGATTCCGGTATAGTCCCCCATTCGGATCTCCGGGAGGGGACTGCCAAGGGGGGAGGGGGGGGGGGGGGGGTTACTATGAGAAAAAGATTGAATAATCAATGAAAGGATAACATACTACGAGTCGGGGTATGGAATGTCAGAAGCTTGAACGTGGTAGGGAAACTAGAAAATCTGAAAAGGGAAATGCAAAGGCTCAATCTAGATATAGTAGGGGTCAGTGAAGTGAAGTGGAAGGAAGACAAGGATTTCTGGTCAAATGAGTATTGGGTAATATCAACAGCAGCAGAAAATGGTATAACTGGTGTAGGATTCGTTATGAATAGGAAGGTAGGGCAGAGCGTGTGTTACTGTGAACAGTTCAGTGACCGGGTTGTTCTAATCAGAATCGACAGCAGACCAACACCGACAACGATAGTTCAGGTATACATGCCGACGTCGCAAGCTGAAGATGAACAGATAGGGAAAGTGTATGAGGATATTGAAAGGGTAATGCAGTATGTAAAGGGGGATGAAAATCTAATGGTCATGGGCGACTGGAATGCAGTTGTAGGGGAAGGAGTAGAAGAAAAGGTTACAGGAAAATATGGGCTTGGGACAAGGAATGAGAGAGGAGAAAGACTAATTGAGTTCTGTAACAAGTTTCAGCTAGTAATAGCAAATACCCTGTTCAAGAATCACAAGAGGAGGAGGTATACTTGGAAAAGGCCAGGAGATACGGGAAGATTTCAATTAGATTTTCAAATTGCAAAAACGTGCTATTCGGATAATGACCCACAGCCCACCTCAAACACATTGTAGGCCCCTTTTTAAAGCATTGAAAATTTTAACAATTCCATCATTATACATTCTGAAATGTCTGTTGGTGATCAAAAGAAATCAGGACAAAATGAAAACCAATACAGACTTCCATAATTACAATACACGGCAATGTAAAGATCTCCACATACAAGCTGTAACAAGGACCCGAAGCCAGAAACATGTATATAATCAAGGCATCAAACTTTTTAATGCACTACCAAAACATATCAAAGAGCTGGAAAATGAGGATAAATTTAAAACTGTTCTAAAGAACCACATGCTTGACAAATGCTATTACAGCATAAGTGAATATCTCTGCGCAACTGTATAAAATATATGTTTAAGTTAATGTGACAAATGAAATTACATCAGTGCATAATAAATTATGTTATAAAAACACTTATTAGTTGTATATTGTATTAAACATAAGATAGATTAGTATGAATTCAGCACAGATACAAATTTTGTAAAGATATTATATAGTTGTTAAAATGTACCCTGACAAATCCTATATCACAAATGTGATCATTGGGAATATAATAAATAAATAAATAAATCATGATCAGACAGAGATTCCGAAATCAGATACTGGATTGTAAGGTGTACCCAGGAGCAGATATAGACTCAGATCACAATATAGTAGTGATGAAGAGTAGGCTGAAGTTCAAGACATTAGTCAGGAAGAATCAATACGCAAAGAAGTGGGATACGGAAGTACTAAGGAATGATGAGATATGTTTGAAGTTCTCTAACGCTATAGATACAGCAATAATGAATAGCGCAGTAGGCAGTACAGTTGAAGAGGAATGGACATCTCTAAAAAGGGCCATCAGAGAAGTTGGGAAGGAAAACATAGGTACAAAGAAGGTAGCTGCGAAGAAACCATGGGTAACAGAAGAAATACTTCAGTTGAGTGATGAAAGGAGGAAGTACAAACATGTTCCGGGAAAATCTGGAATACAGAAGTACAAGTCGCTGAGGAATGAAATAAATAGAAAGTGCAGGGAAGCTAAGAAGAAATGGCTGCAGGAAAAATGTGAAGACATCGAAAAAGATATGATTGTCGGAAGGACAGACTCAGCATACAGGAAAGTCAAAACAACCTTTGGTGACATTAAAAGCAACGGTGGTAACATTAAGAGTGCAACGGGAGTTCCACTGTTAAATGCAGAGGAGAGAGCAGATAGGTGGAAAGAATACATTGAGAGCCTCTATGAGGGTGAAGATTGGTCTGATGTGATAGAAGAAGAAACAGGAGTCGATTTAGAAGAGATAGGGGACCCAGTATTAGAATCGGAATTCAAAAGAGCTTTGGAGGACTTATGGTCAAATAAGGCAGAAGGGATAGATAACATTCCATCAGAATTTCTAAAATCACTGGGGGAAGTGGCAACAAAACGACTATTCACGTTGGTGTGTAGAATATATGAGTCTGGCGACATACCATCTGACTTTCGGAAAAGCATCATCCACACAATTCCGAAGACGGCAAGAGCTGACAAGTGTGAGAATTATCGCACAATCAGCTTAACAGCTCATGCATCGAAGCTGCTTACAGGAATAATATACAGGAGAATGGAAAAGAAAATTGAGAATGCGTTCGACAATATAAAATGGTGCAAGCTGTTCGAGATTCTGAAAAAAGTAGGGGTAAGCTATAGGGAGAGACGGGTCATATACAATATGTACAACAACCAAGAGGGAATAATAAGAGTGGACAATCAGGAACAAAGTGCTCGTATTAAGAAGGGTGTAAGACAAGGCTGTAGCCTTTCGCCCCTACTCTTCAATCTGTACATCGAGGAAGCAATGATGGAAATAAAAGAAAGGTTCAGGAGTGGAATTAAAATACAAGGTGAAAGGATATCAATGATACGATTCGCTGATGACATTGCTATCCTGAGTGAAAGTGAAGAAGAATTAAATGATCTGCTGAACGGAATGAACCGTCTAATGAGTACGCAGTATGGTTTGAGAGTAAATCGGAGAAAGACAAAGGTAATGAGAAGTAGTAGAAATGAGAACAGTGAGAAACTTAACATCAGGATTGATGGTCACGAAGTCAATGAAGTTAAGGAATTCTGCTACCTAGGCAGTAAAATAACCAATGATGGACGGAGCAAGGAGGACATCAAAAGCAGACTCGCTATGGCAAAAAAGGCATTTCTGGCCAAGAGAAGTCTACTAATATCAGATACCGGCCTTAATTTGAGGAAGATATTTCTGAGGATGTACGTCTGGAGTACAGCATTGTATGGTAGTGAAACATGGACTGTGGGAAAACCGGAACAGAAGAGAATCGAAGCATTTGAGATGTGGTGCTATAGACTAATGTCGAAAATTAGTTGGACTGATAAGGTAAGGAATGAGGAGGTTCTACGCAGAATTGGAGAGGAAAGGAATATGTGTAAAACACTGATAAGGAGAAAGGACAGGATGATAGGACATCTGCTTAGACATGAGGGAATGACTTCCATGGTACTAGAGGGAGCTGTAGAGGGCAAAAACTGTAGAGAAAGATAGAGATTGGAATATATCCAGCAAATAATTGAGGACATGGGTTGCAAGTGCTACTCTGCGATGAAGAGGTTAGCACAGGAAAGGAATTCGTGGCGGGCCGCATCAAACCAGTCAGTAGACTGATGATCAAAAAAAAAAAAAAAAAAAAAGGCACGAGAGGCAATTCTGATGTTGCGGATAATAATGATGGAAACAAGACTAAAGAAAAATCAAGACACGTTCATAGGATTTGTCGACCTGGAAAAGTGTTCGACAATGTAAAACGGTGCAAGATGTTCGAAATTCTGAGAAAAGTAGGGGTAGGCTATAGGGAGACACAGGTATATAAAATATGTACAACAGACAAGAAGGAATAGTAAGAGTGGATGACCAAGAACGAAGTGCTCATATTAAAAAGGGTGTAAGACAATGGTGTAGTCTTTTACCGCTACTGTTCAATCTCTACATTGAGGAAGCAATGATGGAAATAAAAGAAAGGTTCAGGAGTGGAATTAAAATTCAGGGTGAAAGGATATCAATGATATGATTCGGTGATGACATTGCTATCCTGAATGAAAGTGAAGAAGAATTACATGATCTGCTGAATGGAATGAACAGTCTAATGAGTACAGAGTATAGATTGAGAGTAAATCGAAGAAAGACGATGGTAATCAGTAGTAGAAATGAGAACAGCGAGAAACTTAACATAAGGATTGATGCTCACAAAGTAGATGAAGTGAAGGAACTCTGCTACCTAGGCAGTAAAGTAACCAATGATGGACAGAGCAAGGAGGACATCAAAAGCTGGCAAAAAGGGCATCCCTGGCCAAGAGGGTAAGTTGTTCAACAATATTCTAATTAGACACTTGGGCTGGATTGCTGAGAACCTGAAGCTGCCGAATTGTTACCGTTTTTCTTTTTTTTACATTTGTGATGTTTATTTTTTGTATTCACTTATGTATATTGTGCTTTATGTTTTTTGATTTGGACACAATTAATAAATAAATATAGTAGTGTTTCATGTACTTCTTACCAAGAGAAAATCTGAAAGTCAAAGATTTCTAGGCATGTGGTTTCCTCATTAAAAAAAAAAAACCTAGCTTACACATTTCTTATTACACTGAAGAGCGAAAGAAACTGGTACATCTGCATAATATCGTGCTGGTCCCCCAGGAATGCTCAAAGTGCTGCATCACGAGGTGGCACGGACTCGACTAATGTCAGACGTTGTGCTGGACAGAACTGACACCGTGGATTCTGCAGGGCTGTCCATCAATTCGTAAGAGTATGAGGGGTTGGAAATCCCCTCTGAACACTACGTTGCAAGACATTCCAGACACGATCGACAGTGTTCATGTCTGTGGAGTTTGGCGGGCAGAGGAAGTGTTTAAACTCAGAAGAGTGTTCCCAGAGCCAGTCCGTAGCAATTGTCATGCTGGAATTGCCAAAGTCCGTCAGAATGCACAATGGACATGAATGAATGCTGCACACACCTCACACTATTACAGGACCTCCACCAGCTTGAAGAGTGCTCTGCTGACAAGCAGAGTCCACAGATTCACGAGCTCATCTCCATACCTGTACACGTACATCCGCTCGATACCATTTGAAACGAGACACGTTCATAATGGCAACACGTTTCCAGTTATCAACATTCGAATGTCAGTGTTGACATGCTCGGCGAGAAGTAAAGCTTCGTGTCGTGCAGTCATCTAGGGTGCACGAGTGAGACTTCAGCTCCGAAAGCCCATATCGATGATGTTTTGTTGAACGTGGAGATGCTAGTTGATGGCCCAGCATTGAAATTCTGTCATGTCGAACGATTCTCGTCAGTCGTCATTGGTCCCATTCTTGCAGGATCTTTTTCTGGCCGCAGCAATGTCAGAGATTTGATGTTTTGCCAGATTCCTGATATTCACGGTACACTCACGAAACGGTCGTACGAGAAATCCCCACTTCACCGCGACCTCAGAGCTGTTATGTCCCACCGATTGTGCGCCGACTATGACACCACATTCAAACTCACTCAAATCTCGGTAACCTGCTATTGTAGAAGCAGTAACAGATCTAACAATTGGGCCAGACTCTTATGGTCTTATATAGGCATTGCTGACTGCAGTTTCGTATTCTGCCTGTATTTGAATACGCATGCCTGTACCTGTGTCTTTGGCGTTTCAGTATATTTTCTTCAGGTATGCTCAGAAAGACATTACCATTTGCCCCAGCATCCTTGGCCCTCTTTAGAAATTAACAGACATCCTTACCGAGGAAGATGAGCTGCCACGGGTCGAACAGTGGGAAAGCTGAGAGCGTGACGTGTAGGGCGGAACTGCACATCGTACGGACAGACCCACTGACGGCCGTATTTCATTGCGAGCGGCAGTCGTCGGAGCAGGCCTGTTCTCCAGCAGAGTTAACCTGCTGCAAACGTAGCCTCGCACTTGTGCTGAGAGTTGTCGCACGCTCAGTTGTCGGCCACCCGTGAACACCGCGTGCTCGTTACTATGTTGCACAAGTATCGACGAGAGTTTGGATGCTCTGATTACCGTGGTTCAATTCACGAGGTGAGTTCATTCTACCCACAGCATCCAGTTCTCTAGTTGTTACTTAGCCACGTACCTTTGCTGACTGTGTCATGTAGTGACTTTGTCCCAATCTGCTGGAAATACTAAAGTGTCGACAAAGGACGCCTTATGTGTGTGACACGCCAGTTACTCCTTCCTGTTTTTCTTTCCCCATTTTCGTAGTGCTCACCTTGACCAACTGTGGACTAAGAGTTTCTGCAGTGCTGGCAGGAACAGTTGTGCCTACAGAAGGAGCAGCAACATAAGCACATTCCGAAGCTGGTAATCCAGAAAGTGAATTCGCTTTGCTCCCTTGCTTCACTGGTGGGTGGCCACCCACACATGGACCTACAGTCAGCCTGGTTGATGGGGCTACTTATTGTTACCCTGCAGTGTCGTCTATACCTGGTGCTGCAACAGAACTTCTTTATTTAATAAAACTCATTTTGTAAAGCAGAACTTTTTAATTTTTCTAATCATTTAGGCACATACTTAAAGTTTTCTTTTACACCGTTTTGAAATTCTTATGGACTGGGCGGTTTTTTAGGTTAGAGGGTCTCGAAAAACACAAGAAGGGCTTCAGTCACAAAGGGTGCAGGCTGAACACAGGAAGAACGTATATACAGGCACCATTGGTATAACTGTTGTAAATTGTAGCTGTGTTGGGAAAGTACCACAGCTCCAAGCGCTAATAGAAGGCACTGATGCTCAAATCGTTATAGGCACTGAAAGCTGGCTAAAGCCAGATATAAGCTCAGCCAAAATTTTTGCGAAGAACCTAACAGTGTTCCGAAAGGATAGCTACACACAGTTGGCGGTGGTGTGTTTGTTGCTGTTAGAAGTAGTTTAACTTGTCACGAAATTGAAGTAGATACTTCCTGTAAGTTAGTATGGGCAGAGGTCATTGTTGGCAACTGGGATAATATAATAATTGGATCCTTTTACCGATCTGCCAAATCAGATAATACAGTTACTAAAAGGTTCAGAGAAAACTTGAGTTTGATTTCAAACACGTCCCCTACTTGTACATTAATAGTCGGTGGTGACCTTAATTTACCCTCGATATGTTGGCGAAAATACATGTTTAATTCCGGAGGTAACATAAAATATCATTCCAAATTGTGCTAAACGCATTCTCTGAAAGTTATTTCGATCAGTTAGTCATGAGCTCACACGAATAGGAAACGGTTGTGAAAACACACTTGACCTCTTAGCTACAAATAATCCTGAGTTAATAACGAGCATCAAAACGGTTACATGGATCAGTGAACACAGGGTTGTTGTAGCGAGATTGAATATTGTAATCCCCAAATTCACGAAAGATATACCTATTCAAAAAGCAGATATTAATTCACTTGACGCCTTCCTGAGAGACATTCTCCACTCTTTCCAAATTAATAATATAAGTGTAGACCAGATGTGGCTTAAATTCAAAGACATAGTATCGGCTACAGTTGAGAGATCTATAACAAATAAATTAACAAACGACGAAGCTGATCCTCCTTGGTACACAAAACAGGTTAGAACACTGTTGCAGAAGCAACGAATTAAACATGCCAACTTTAGCCGACCGCGTGGCCGAGCAGTTCTAGGCGCTTCAGTCTAGACCTCGCGACCGCTACGGTCGCAGGTTTGAATCCTGCCTCGGGCCTGGGTGTGTGTGATGTCCTTAGGTTAGTTAGGTTTAAGTAGTTCTAGGGGACTGATGACCTCAGATGTTAAGTCCCATAGTTCTCAGAACCATTTGAACCATGCCAAATTTAAACATCCACAAAATCCCCAAGATTGGCGATCTTTTACAGAAGCTCGAAATTTAACGCGGACTTCAATGCAAGATGCCTATAACAGTTTTCACAACTAAACTTTGTCTCGAAACCTGGCAGAAAATCCAAAGAGATTCTGGTCGTATGTGAAGTATGTTAGCAGCATGAAACAATCATTGCCTTCTCTGCACCATAGCGATGGATATACTATCGAAGACAGTGCTGCCAAAGCAGAGCTACTGAACACAGCCTTCCGAAATGCCTTCACAAAAAAAGATGAAGTAAATATTCCAGAACTCGAATCGAGAGCAGCAGCCAACACGAGTAACGTAGAAGTAAATATCCTCGGAGTAGTGAAGCAGCTTAAATCACTTAATAAACACAAGTCTTCTGGTCCAGACTGTACACCAATTAGCTTCCTTTTGGAGTACGCTGATGCAGTAGCTCCATACTTAACAATCATATACAACCGTTCGTTCGACGAAAGGTCCGCACTCAAAGACTGGAAAGTTGCACAGGTCACACCAATATTCAAGAAAGGTAGTAGAAGCAAGCCACTAGATTACAGGTCTATATCGTTAACGTCGATATGCAGCATGATTTTAGAACATATATTGTGTTCGATGAAACACAACTGGCTCTTTATTCACATGAAGCGATGAGTGCTATTGACATGGGATTTCAGATCGATTCCATATTTCTGGATTTCCAAAAGGCTTTTTGTCACTGTACCACACAAGCAGCTCACAGTGAAATTGCGTGCTTGTGGAGTATCGTCTCAGTTATGTGACTGGATTTGTAATTTCCTGTCAGAGAGGTCACAGTTTGTAGTAACTGACGGAAAGTCATCGAGTAAAACAGAAGTGATTGCTTGCGTTCTCCCGGGTAGTGCTATAGGCCCGTTGCTGTGCTTTATATATATATATATATATATATATATATATATATATATATATATATATATATATATATAAACGATTTGGGAGACAAACTGAGCAGCCGTCTTCGGTTGTTTGTAGATGATGCTGTCGTTTACCGACTAATAAAGTCATCAGAAGATAAAAGAACCTGCAAAACGATTTAGAAAAGATATCTGAATGTCGTGATAAGTTGCATTTGACCGTAAATAACGAAATGTGTGAGGTCATCCACGTGAGTGCTAATAGGAACTCGTTAAACTTCGGTTACATGATAAATCGGCCTAATCCAAAAGCCGTAAATTCAACTAAATATCTAGGTATTACAATTACGAAGAACCCATAGAAAATGTTGTGAGGACGTCTAACCAAAGACTGTTTTTTATTGGATGGACACTTAGAAAATGTAACAGACCTACTAAGGAGACTGCCTACACTATCGCGAAATATGGGAGAGAGTGTCACAGAAATGATACAGGATTTGGGATGGACATCATTCAAAGAAAGGAGTTTCTCGTTGCGACGGAATCTTCTCACGAAATTCCAGTCTCCAACTTTCTCCTCCTAATGCAAAAATATTTTGTTGACACCGACTTACGTAGGGAGGAACGCTCACCGAGATAAAATAAGGGAAATCAGAGCTCGTAAGGAAAGATATAGGGGTTCATTGTTTCCATGCGCTATACGAGATTGGAATAATAGAGAATTGTGAGGGTTTATGTTTATCAATTTATTTATTTATTGAGTCCTTTGATCATATGTAGTACAGGGTACAGGATGATATTGGACTTATTACTAAGTTCAAAATGATACATATTTAAATAATCATTTTTCAAAATGCTACCAATTTCAAAAGTTGTAGTTCTTGCAATGATACAATGTTACAAATTACAGTAGCTTTAGTTCTTAACAGTTATTCTGGTCCAAGTATTCCTTTACTGAGTAGAAACAGTGGTACTGTACATATTCTCAGACAGATCTTTCAAAAGCACTAATATTTTGTAAGCATTTTATACTATTTGATAGTCTATTATAGAGTTTCAATGAACCCTCTGCCAGGCACTTAAATGTGATATGCAGAGTATCCATGCAGGTGTAGATATAGATTAGGTAAGTACGAGAGCTGCAGCGTAACTTCATTTGATACGCACGCTATTTGGTATGTAGTGGTCTTGGTGGGGTGAGTTGTCTCATTTACAGGTGTTGCTCTCTCATCGGACAGGTGTTGTCCTCTTCCAGGTCAGTAAGGAACAGTGACGAGCAAGAGCGTGCGTTTGCATTATAGGCCTGCTTTTCGGAAGGATGCTCTGTGACTGCAGACTAGCATGCCTCACGAAATACCTTCAGTGTAGCATCGCTGGGCTGTGTCTGAGATCGTAAATCACTCGTAACACAGGCCACAACTTTCAGACAAACAACAAGTACAACAAGACAAAGAAATGGACTCCCTCGGCCAATTAGATTGCATCAGAACGTCGAGGAGTGAGAACTTCACTCTAGCAACGCCCACAGCATTCTGCGCATAAACGTGCTTCTGCTGTTGGATATTCTGATTGTTCAGTAAGGTGCATTCGTGATGACTTTCATTAGCATCCATACAAGTTGGCAATAGTACAGGACTTCAAATCTCAGAGGAACACGTGTGAGGCATTTCTCAAAAACATTCCTAAGGACACAACTGCTTTTTTCAGTGACGAAGCCCATTTTCACTTAATCGGAAGTGTCAATTGACAAAATGTGTGCCACTGGGCCGATATCAATCCCCGAGAACTGCATTGGAGGCTGCTGCAGTAATCTCAAGTGACATTGTGTCGTGCAACTTCCTCAGCTGGGATTGTTGATCCCTGGTTCTTTGAAGAGAATGGGATCACAGCAACAGTGAATTCAAGCCAGTATGTGAACATGATGGAGGAACTTGTTTGTCCTCAACTTGGTGGACATTTCAATCCAACATGGTAGAGCAACAGCTTAGACTTCAAGGGCATCAATGGCTGTTTCAAGCAACATGTCAAGAAGCGCCTCACCTCAGTAAGGGGCAATTTGGAGTCCAGTTATATGAACCATCCAAGGAGCCAACAATACCTGAAGTCCAACATTCAGGTAGAAATGGCCAACGTACCTGCTGCTGTGCTAGTAAGGTTTATGAGAAATGCCAGGAACAGGATTATTCATTTTTTGGGCAATGGGGAACATCACCCATTTATATGATTTTCAAAACTATGTAAAAGAAAACTTTAGATATGTACCTACACTATTAAAAAGGAAAAAAAATATTATTCATAAAATGGGTTTTATTGTGTGTTGAAGTCAGACGGGTACGATGCCACACTCTCTATTACATTGTGCCAAATTTTCAGCCCTCCACTGAGCCCAAGAAGGTTTCCTTTGACAAACGTTGTCAGTTGCTTACACAGTATTTCGGCCATCAGACCCATGTTGTAGCAACGTGGCTGCAGTGGAAATAGGACCACAACTGCCACGGGCAGTCGTATGCAGCCTGTATCGCTTATCTGCGAGGCCTCTCGCACGAGTGTCAGTTTGAGTGTCCCCAAGTGCTACCTCTAACACAGACTCGCTAATTCGGGGCATAATTGTTCAGTTAGCTCGTGATCCTGAGGATCAGATTAGGGCGTTGACCTTATCTAACCCTCCTTTAGCTGACATAACATAAATTGCAGAATCACATGAGTTTTTGGCGAGAGGTTGGGACATCCGTCCTGACAATTGTCAGGTGGCAGAATTAAGTGTGCATGGTCAACAGCTCCAGGAGCCCTGTTAGGTACCCTAGATGGTCTCGCCGCATGCTGTGTCGTCGTGAGTTACCACCACTGATGCTGAGGCAACAGCCCCAGTCTGTCTTTGCCTGTGCTGACGTCGCGTTTTGTGTAGCTCTGGGCATCATCAACTTTTGCCTGCAGTGAAAATTGGATCCTCGCCGTCATTAATTTACCACACATATGGCAAGCCAGTGGTCTTGCCCTGATTGCCATTTGTTGCGTGTGTGACGAGACTACCGACAAGTTGAGGGCTTTTCAGGGTATGCCATCTGATAGAAACTTTGCCAACTGTCGGTGACATCTTCAGGGCCCCTGGTGTACACCTCGAAAAATGATGTCACTTTTGATCCCTCGATGGCATATGAAACCTGACGGATGACAGATATAACCATTTCAACGTCATGTGCCAACAGATAGCGTAGTAGCATAGCTACCAGAATATCACCTTCGTCTATCCTTTAATAGAGTGTTCAATGATAGACAGTTTTTGTTGGGACAAATGTAAGGATGTAGAGGCTTATCTCACTAGGGGTAAGATAGATACTGCCTACAGGAAAATTAAAGGGACCTTTCGAGAAAAGAGGACCACTTGTATGAATATCGAGAGCTCTGATGGAAACCCAGTTCTAAGCAAAGAAGGGAAAGCAGAAAGGTGGAAGGAGTATATAGAGGGTCTATACAAGGGCGATGTATTTGAGGACAATATTATGGAAATGGAAGAGGATGTAGATGAAGATCGAATGGGAGATATGATACTAGTAGTAAGATGGCGGCTAGTGTAAAAATTCGTTGTGCGTGTCCGAGAAAAAGTGTGAATTGTGCCGTGAAAAAGAAAAATTGTGACAGTTGTAAGGATGAAATTGCAAAGCTCAGCGAGCGGGTGTCTAGTTTACAATTTATTATCAGTTCCTTGAAGATGGGTATCAAGAAACTTAAAGAAGAAAAAAGTGAACGGAACATGAAAAACTCGCTCCATGAAAGTACGAATATGTCGGAGAATTGGACGGAAGTGAAGTACAAAAGACGCAAACAGATAATACAAGATACAGAAAACGGCGAAAGAAACATAAATATAGTGAACGAAAATTACTTTCAAGCTCTTTCGACTACGGATTGTGAAAGTGAAGTTAACAGTGCGAGTGTACCATGTGGAAAACCAAACGACTTTGTGAATAAGGTAAAACATGGAATATTTCAGCAGCAGTTAAGTAAAAGAACATATGCGAAAGTGCTCACGAAAAATCTTCCACCGCTAAGCTGCTCTACTGAGACAATATCGACATGTGTTAGCAAAAAAGACGGAATAAATAGTGCCAAACAAGACTTCGCTTACTGCAAAGGTAGGCAGGAAACAGGCAATCTCGGAACAGCAAGTACCGGTAAAATTGAACTATATGCCGACAGCCAAGGATGAAATAAAGCCGCTGAATTTCGATGTACAAGTAGTCAGAATTTTAGTTTTAACTGTACAATAAAACCAGGAGCAAAATTCAGTGTTGCTACGTCAATGAGTCAAGAAAAAATTTCCTCATTGAGCAAAAAGGACTTTTCCATCTTCCTGGCGGGATCAAATGATATAGCTAGGAACGAAAAAAACGATCTCTTAATCTCGCTAAAAAGAAAAGTGTATGAGCTGAGAGGAACAAATGTTATTGTTTTTTCAGTGCCACGCCGTTATGACTTGATAGAATGGTCCTGTGTAAATAAAGAAATTGAAACTGCAAATAAAGAGATGCAAAATATTTGCAAGCGGTTTGAAAATGTAACATTTGTGAACATCAGCAATTTAGGGAAAAGATTTCACACAACACATGGTTCCCATCTAAATGTACTAGGAAAAAACGCAACAGTAACAAAAATTTTAGAACTTGTAAATAAAAGCTCAAATGTGCCGTGTGGTGATAGAAGAGTCATACCTCTCATGGACAGGAAGAGTGTGTATCCTGTAGAATCCAATGTGAAATCTGCTGTCAGTGAAGCTAAACCTCTCCAAGACAAATGTGAAATTTTATTAATGCAAGTGAACACTCCAAATGTTAATGATTCACAGAAAGGCACAGCAGTTATGGAACAACAAACACCAGAAATAAGTGAAACAGCAGCAGCACCATCATTATCAGCAGAAGCAGCAACAGCAGCAGCAGTAGCAGAACCAACAACGACTGGAGCAGCAACACAGCAATGCTTAAGGAGGAGCCAAAGGAAAAATACATCTGTGTCATTCAGTGATAATTTTTTATGGTTTCAAGCCAAGAACAAAATAAAAATGCGAGAAACCAGCCTGCTAACTCACAGATAAGTCACAACAACATTCTATTTTTAAACATTCAGGGTCTTGAAAATAAAGTTGAAATTCTGGAGGAGTCATTGCCACAGAATAAGTATTCTTTCTTATGTCTATCAGAACATTGGCTTAAACCAGAACAAATACAATACTATGTACCAGAAGGTTATAAATATGGAAACAGTTTTTGCAGATCTCAGTACCGTAATGGTGGTACTGTTATCTATGTTTCAAATGAAATAGAGTGTAGAGCACTAGATCTTAGTTGGGCATGTGTAGAGAAACACTTTGAAATTACTGGGATCATATGTGATATAATGAAACTTATCATAGTATGTATCTACCATTCCCCTGACTCAGATGATAAAACTTTTTTAGATAATTTAGACAGTGTACTCTGCTACATAATGAAGTGGAAACAGTATGTAACTGTAATTGGGGGAGACTTTACTTCAAGCTTTGATGTAACATGTAACAAACCCAGTGTAAATAAGTTACTGAATATGCTAAGGCAGCACAACTTCAATCATGTAAATTCAGAACCAACAAGACTACAAGCGTGCTTGGATAATGCTTTTGTCAAATGTGCTCGTGATATGTACTCCACCAAGGTAAAGGAATTTGTTTTCTCAGATCACTCCATGTTAACAGTAGAGTTAAGACATTTTATAAAAGGGGATGAGAGCAAGGCTGCACAAAAGTTAACAAAATCTAATACCTTAATACTAACAAAACACAATCTCATAAAACTAACACACCAGCTGAGATAACAAACTGGGACAAATAATTTCTATACAGTGATTCCAGTGGCCAAACAGTTTATGAAACATTCCACAATTACTTAACAGGTATTTTAAAAGCCCATTTTGTTCAAAATAAATACGATAAAACAAGAAAGGGTAAATTTTGGTTCACCAAAGAACTGGAGAATCTAAAAAATAAGCTACTGCTGTTGAAGCGCCTTGCCAAAGTAAACAATTCTAATGAAATTAAGGATCTCGAAAAAATCGCTACGAAACTGTATAAGAAAGAGTTGCAATTGGCGAAAATAAGATAAAACACAAATTTCATAAAAAATAGTAAAAACCAATGCAAAACAGCCTGGTCAGGAATTAATACTGTTAAAGGTGAAGTCAGAAACTTCGACAAGACAGTCCCAATACCATCAGATACATTCAATAAATATTTTGTAAGCTGTGCTGATGATATCAAAAAGCTGATCAGAAAACCCAATGTAACATGTATAGATTATCTCAAGAGAGCAAACCTAAATCATAATAGGGACAGATCATCATTGAAACACTTCAAAGAGGTACGCCAACGTGAAGTTCTTAAAATAGTCAAAGAAATGAAAAATTCATACAGTACAGATATTTTTAATATGTCAAACAATCTGTTGAAAAAATCATACATTACATTGCAGCACCATTAACATATTCTATAAACCTGTCTCTCATAGAAGGGTTTTTTCCTGATCCTCTCAAAATATCCAAGGTAACTCTAGTCTTTAAGAAGGGTGTCAAATCAGACCCTGCAAACTACAGACCAATTTCGCTAATTCCAGTACTAGGAAAAGTCTTTGAAGGCATAATATATAAGCAGATGTATGAGTACCTAGAACTAAATGGTATGTTAAGTGCTTCACAGTTTTGTTACAGAAGAGGAAGGTCAGCTATACATGCCATAGAGCTCTTAGTCAGAGACATTCTAGCAGCATTTGAGGTCCATGCGCACGCACAGGTAACCTTATGTGATCTGAGCCAAGCTTCTGACTGTGTTGACCACTCACTTCTGCTCTCTAAACTTGAGTACTAGGGAATATGTGATAAAAGTTTAAAACTCATCAAATCATACCTCAATAAAAGCAACCAGGTGGTGAGTTCAGGAAGTTATCTGTCAAACATACTCGAGGTTCAACATGGAGTGCCACAGGGATCTAAATTGGGACCACTTCTTTTCCTTGTACACATAAATAATTTACCAGGAAATATAGATGTAAAGACATATATGTATGCAGATGACACAACTTTTCTATCTGTAAACCATGTACTTGATAACCTTGTAAGTGATATGAAATTGGCAAAAGAAAATGCAACATCATGGTTTAATGCCAATGGTCTGCTATTAAATGAGGAAAAGACCTAGAATATGTGGTTCAGTCTATCAATGACTACAAAAATAGAGAAACAGAAGGCAAAGTTTTTAGGTATTGTACTTGACAACAGTCTAACATGGAACTCTCATGTTGATCACATAGTGGTTAGGTTGTCAAGAGTTATATATTTGTTGAAGAGACTGATGTGTTGTGTGACATTTGAGTACGTAAGGACAGCGTACTTTGCCTTTTTTCAATCTGTTTTAAGGTATGGGTTAATACTCTGGGGAAACAGCAGAAAAATAAATGAAATTATGGTGATCCAGAAGAAAGCAATCAGAGTAATGGCTAACGTAGATAACAGAACACATTGTAAACCATTGTTCATTAAATATAGAATTTTAACAGTAATTAATTTATATATTCTTGACAGTGTTAACTACATACTTGCTGAACTACCTAATTTAAGTGTAACAAATGAAAGGCATGGCTACTATACAAGAACGTGTACTTCTCTGCTGTTGCCACAAAATAGATTAGCTAAAACTAACAATAGTCATAAGTATATGGCAATTAAAATATATAACAAATTGTCTAAAAATGGATCAATCAAGCCTGACAAATTATTTAAAGACAATGTTCATAACTTCTTGTTAACTAATCCATTCTATTCATTAGAAGAATTTTTAGAAATGCCCAATATCAACTTAAATATGTAAAAATTTATTTTGTAAAGGAAACATAGTAGGTGAATACGGGTTGGGGGTAAGAAATGAAAGAGGAAGCCATCTGGTAGAATTTTGCACAGAGCATAACTTAATCATAAGTAACACTTGGTTCGAAAATCACAAGAGAAGGTTGTATACTTGGAAGAATCCTGGAGATACTAGAAGATATCAGATAGATTATATAATGATAAGACAGATATTTAGGAACTAGGTTTTAAATTGTAAGACATTTTCAGGGGCAGATGTGGATTCTGACCATAATCTATTGGTTATGAACTGTAGATTAAAACTAAAGAGACTGAACACAGATTCTTTACAGACAAATGGAAAAACTGGTAGAAGCTGACCTCGGGGAAGAACAGTTTGGATTCTGTAGAAATGTTGGAACACGTGAGGCAATACTGACCCCACGACGTATCTTAGAAAATAGATTAAGGAAAGGCAAACCTACGTTTCTAGCATTTGTAGACTTAGAGAAAGCTTTTGACAATGTTGACTGGAATACTCTCTTTCAAACTCTAAAGGTGGCAGGGGTAAAATACAGGGAGCGAAAGGCTATTTACAATTTGTACAGAAACCAGATGGCAGTTATAAGAGTGGAGGGACTTGAAAGGGAAGCAGTGGTTGGGGAGGGAGTGAGACAGGGTTGTAGCCTCTCCCCGACGTAATTCAATCTCTGTATTGAGCAAGCAGTGAAGGAAACAAAAGAAAAATTCGGAGTAGGTATTAAAATCCATGGAGAAGAAATAAAAACCTTGAGGTTCGCCGATGACACTGTAATTCTGTCAGAGACAGCAAAGGACTTGGAAGAGCAGTTGAACGGAATGGATAGCATCTTGAAAGTGGGATATAAGATGAACATCAACAAAAGCATAACGAGGATAATGGAATGTAGTTGAATTAAGTTAGGAGATGCTGAGGGTATTAGATTAGGAAATGAAACACTTAAAGCAGTAAAGGAGTTTTGCTATTTGGGGAGCAAAATAACTGATGATGATCGAAGTAGAGAGGATATAAAATGCAGAGTAGCATGGTGAGCTGCATCAAACCAGTCTCAGGACTGAAGACCACAACAACAACAACAGTTCACCACTTTACTCACGTCTAAAATTACTTTGCTGTGTAATAACCGACACAGTTTTCACAAGCCAAATAACATACTGCGCTTTCTGTTGTGGTGTACACATTGTTGCGTGGTTGCTCTGCACTGCACCCACACCTGGACTGAACAGTGGAAAAAAACACCACTGGTACCATCTCAAGGTCAAGCAGACCTGCCAACTGACCAGAAACTGGAATAGGGTATGTCACTTTGTACAGGTTCTAGGACACATTAAAACTAGGGCCATCATTTTCAAACACACTGTGAATTTAACACTTCTGTAAAATGGTCTACATTACTGTGAAGTCTGAAGCAACTTTAGCCCATGTCAAAGTGACGCCAAAATGAAGATGAAGTGGTTTTAGAATCTGATAGTTATTTTGCAAGTTCTTCTGATGTGCAACATGGTGTTCAGTATCACAAAATATTGAAAGACAAAATTAACCGTTGGGCAGTAAGCTACAGCTTTATACTACAAACAAGAATATTCTAGAATCTTGATTGAGGTGAGTGATGAGTATGCTGAAGTAAATTATATTGGAAAGACTAAGTCCTATTGCAAATTGATACAACAAAGAGATAAACTATTTATCTTCAGGAGGACTTGGTGTAAATTATCATTTGAACAAGGGTAACAAAATGTGGCTATTTTCAAATATCCACATTTGAGCAGTTTGTGTAAAAAGCCTCATGTTCATATTTTTCAGTATCCGTAACATATGACCTAGTCTAGTTGCAAATATTTCTCATAGTGCAAGGTGTAACTTGAAAATTAATTGCTCAGATGAAGAAATATGCTACACTTGTATATTTTCTGATTGAAGTTCATTACTCCCTGTCCTTACCCTTGAAAATTATTTGTTTCTCATGGTCCTGTATGTCTAATCTAGTGACATTCATTGAATTTACTTCGTCCCAGCATCATATTGCCATTGCCATTGCCATGCAGAAATGACTGTGTGGGTCAAAGCAGTCCTGTGTGCAAGTTACACTGACCCACCTTTTTTATGATACCAGGACAACAGATGTGATGCTTTTTGTTTAATAACTTACTTAACGGTACATGTCTTCGCCAATACTACAAAAACGTATTTGGAATTTTTTTCCCTGTCACTATCCGTTGTTTTTTCGCATAGCAAAAGAGAGGCAAAAATTAATTGGACTAAATTAATCACAGTTTCAGGTGTACTACATTACGTGTTGGGTAATGCACATGGCAGTTTCTCCCCCATCGTATACTACCTACATAAATGCTTGGAAGTAAGCTTTTGTTTTTTATTTTAAAAAATAAATAAAACGAAATTTCATGTATAAAAACAGCAGTCTATACACATATGTGCAGTACTGAAGAAACAGACATAAAATACCGATAAATTTAAAATATCGTCTGTAAACCAACTATTTACATTAGATTTCCAAGTTTCTTATATTTTTAAATTGTCTTGTTTCAGTTCCTTGTTTCCTATAATTGTCCACTAAACCAAAAGAAAAAAAGCATGCTTCAGGACGTGCCCACTACAAACTGAAACGAGAATTTGGTTTGTTCTCTCTCTTCTATGAAGACTCCTGCTTTCACCTCGAATTTACGAAGATGCATAACCCGTGGTACCTGTACCAAGCAACAGCAACATATACGATCAATGTGGCTGCAAATATTATGTGATTCGTTTTCATCCAATCACTAATTGGGTGCAGCGGCAAGAGACGGTGTACAATGATTGCCATCTTTCCCAAGGCATCGCGTCAAGCTGACATCTGTCGGCCATAACATGGAGAAGCATCGTTGTCACACAAAATCCAAACATGTTGTCGTGGCTGTTTATTTGGTGGCATCAAATGTGTCGGAAAGTCAAAAACTGATGGCACGTTTCTTCCACGTTCCAGGGCTCACTACGTAATCATCTTGTCGGAAAAGGTTTCCGCAAGGAAAACTGCAAGACGTAGGATTAAAATCTTTCCGCTTCACGGAAGTAATCCACTTCTTTAGCAGCTCTGGGCGCTGAAGAGGAAACCTGTTCAAAAACATCGAATTAGCAAACGCACTAAGTCTGTATTGTTAGAATAGAATATTTTATTAGCCTTTCGGTACTCTTCATACAATTGGCTTCGTCAAAGTTTACAGAGGGTTTTAGTTTCAGTACGATAGTCACATAGTTACAGAAAGGGGAGAAACAGAACTAAAGACCTTTTCTTCAGCATTATGTAAAACAATGTTTTATACAGTAATTAAATACACACATAAGAAAAGAATCACAGTAAATAACTAGCTTATATAATATCAAAACATTTTCTTCATAATTTAGGTTATCGTATTGTATCGGTAGTCCTATGACCTGTGAAATGGTAAGTCACTTTCCTTACTCCATCACTTCGTACAATTGAAAGCGGAACAAGAAATCACCATTTCGATAATCCTTAATTCCTTATACACAGTACGAACCGAGAGAAACTTCTTGGCAAATTCGAATACGGCGGGCAATACAGACGACAGTAATCAGCTGGTAGAGCCATCTATCGGTAGGTCCGGTAGTTGAGCATCCCTCATTTCGCTAGCTTTAGACGCCTGCGGCATCGCGTCGAGCTGACATCTGTCGGCCATAACATGAAACCTTGCCGTACCAACTAGCCTTTTATTTTACTTCCCATTAAGGAGTCTAGCAAGAAAATGTTGGAAGGAATAAACATATTTTTGGCTGTGTTAGTTAATTATTTTTAGTTCGTTAATAAAATAGCTATAAGTAGTCACATGTTCTTACTATTTATGACGAAAATATTTCGTACCCTGTTATAATCTTGGTAACACGGTTTTTATATAAGCGAGCTATGCTTTCAGTAACCCAGATTCGAGGGTTGGATTCCCTCTCTTCTTCATCGAAGAGTTTCACTGCCTGGGCTACTCTCAGGGTGCGCCTTCGACGTGGAAGATCCCTGCCGTGTCGTCTGCTTGCCGTCACCGCCGCCGCCGCTTGGTCGCCGCCTTGCAGCCGCCGCAGCCGTCGCCGCCTGCCGGTGCTCGCCGCCGCCGCCGTCGCCGCCGTCGCCGTCCGGTGCCGCCGTCCTGACCCTGGTCTACGGCCGTCTTCGTCTTCATCCGTCTTCGTCTTTGTCTGTCCCCAGTTTCTGTCCTCTCCTCTTCGTTCTGTTCGTTCTTGTTTCTCTCTCCCGTCATGTCCACCCCCACCACCACTGTCACTACTACCACCACCGCCATTGTCTATACCTCCCCTTCCGCCGCCTCCACCACTATAACTTGGTGTGCCCAGTCCCACCCCCCTCCTTCCATTCCACCTCTCCTCACTCTCCCTTCACCCTCTATCTTTGTCGCCCCCTCTCCCGCTTCTTCCTCCCGCTCCTCTCGTTCTGATCCCTTCCCCCCACTCCCCCAGCCTGTCACTGCAGCTCCAGCTCGGGTGATGGCCCGTCGGGCCACTGCCCACGCCCAGCTCTCCCCGTCACCTTCGCCATCACCGCCGCCACTGCCACCGTCATCGTCATCGTCGCCGTCGCCTTCACCGTCACCGTCACCATCTCCGGCGCCGACTCCGGCCCCGGGACCTGCCCCTCCCCGCCACATTCCCGTTGTTCCCATCCCCCACACCTCCTCCACCGCCGTCAAGCGCCCCGGTGGCACCCCTGCTTCCTCTGCTTCCAAAAAGGCTGCGCCTCGTCCTCCTTCCCCCACCCATGATGCCATGGAAGTCTCCCCGCCTGTCCCTGCCCCCTCATCCTCCTCCTCTCCCCCTTCCTCCTACCGCTACCTCCTCTCCCGTCCTGATCCCTCTCTCCTTGAAGCCCGGAACCTCACCCTCTTCCTTCGCCAGCATTGTCCTGGTGCCCCCATCTCCCTCCTCACTCCTCGCCGAGATTCTGTTCTCATCTCCTCCCCCAGCCCAACCCTCCATACTGACATCCTCTCCCGTCTCCCCATCACCCGTTTTGGTCCCAACGCCTCCCTTACCCCTGCTCCTTCTCCATCTCCTACCCGCCAACCCCAACCCCCGCGTCGCCCGCCGACCCTCACCGCCGTGATCACGCGGCTCAGTCCGTCGATCACGGAGGAGGAGGTGTTGGCGGAGCTCCAGGCCCATCCCACGCTGGAGGTGCGGGCGGTCCGCCGCATTTTCAACTCGGCCGGCCCCACCCGCCTTATGCGGGTTTTCTCTGTGGACGCCCCCTCCATTGACCGTCTCCTGAAGGAGGGTGCCCTCCTCTTCCACCAGCGGTACAAGGTCGACCCTTCCCGTTCCCCTCCTCAATCCCTGCGCTGCCAGAGGTGTCTGCGCTATAATGCGCACCCCACAGCTGAGTGCCGCGAGGCCCCCACCTGCCCGCATTGTCGGCAGGCGCACTTCCTCCGGCAGTGCCCTAACCTCCAATCCCCTCCCTCCTGTAATACCTGCAATCTCCCTCATCCCACCTACTCCCAAAAGTGTAAAGCCCGACCCCCTCCAACCACTCCTGAACTCACCGTACCTGTCCGTCCCCTGGACGCCCCCACCCCTCCTGGCAATTCCCTTCGTCCCCCACCCACCGCTGAGGACATCATCAGGTTCCTCACCATCGTCCTCCAGAATGTTCATCCCTTTCAGCGCCCTCACACCCTCCAGCAGATCTCCCTTGCTGCCCGTTCCATCTTCCAACTCAAGATGTACGCCACCTACTCCAACAACCAGGCCCATTTCACCTTCTCCCGTCTTGACACCCTCGTTTAAATCCCAGTCATGGCGCGACAGCAACGTATCCTTTTCAACAACATCCGCTCCCTTCCCGCCAACAAAAACCTGTTCCTGCACACCCTTGCCACCCACCGCGTGGATGCCTTCCTCCTCAATGAAACCTTCCTGCAACCCCACCACACAGTCCACACTTCGCCCTACCTCCTCCACCGCTCCGATAATCCCCTCCCGATTGCACGTGGCGGAGTTGCCATTGGTCACCACCGCCAGATCCCCGTTCGGCTCCAACCTCTCCTTCCTGACCCCACCGAACACCTGATCCTTAGTCTCTTCTTCCCCGACCTTACCGTTACCTGCGCCACCATCTATGTCCGCCCCAACGCTCCTATTCCCTTCGACTTCCTCTCCCACGTCGATCGTACCTTTTCCTCCTACGTGATCGCCGCCGACCTCAACATCCATAGTCGTTCCGCTGCCCAGTTACGGCGATGGCATCGGTTCCTCTCCACCCTTCAAGGTGACCTCGTCCCCATCCCCCGGAATACCCGTCCTGAATCCAACTCCACTCCTGATGTTATCCTCTCCTCCCCCAACCTCCTTGGCCGCATAACGGTGGATGTCCTGGAGCCTATTGGTAGCGACCATCTCCCTGTCCTCCTCACCGTTTCAGACGGTCGTCGCCCTCGCCCCGACCCTCGTACTGACCCTCCCCCTAAGTATGTCCACGACTATTCCCGAGCCGACTGGAATGCCTACCGGGATACCCTTTCCACCCAGGTCGATAGCCACCCTCTCACCTACCACCACCCTGACGATGTCACCCATGCCGCCTCCTTTCTCCAGCGGACCTTGTCTGAGGCCGTGGAGGCCCACGTTCCTACTGTCGCCATCCACCCCCACCGTCCTACCTTACCCCCACAGGCCGTTCTCCTCCTCCGTGAATCCCATTGTCTCTACCGTGCCTTCCTCCGCACGCGTGACCCGGACACACTCCGACGCCACCGGCAACTCCAGCGACACGTTCGTAATTTGCTCGCGGCTAAGAAACGCCGGGACTGGCGACAGACATGCACCCGTTTAAATGCAACCCTACCAATCAACTCGTCCAAGTTCTGGTCGGCCTTCCGTCGCCTTACCGGAACTAAACCCTCCCCCTATTATCCTCTTCTCCATGATGATCACCCTTTCCCTGACTCCCTTAGTAAGGCCAATCACTTTGCCTCCTACCTCTCCGATGTATTTTCCGTCCCCGATGATCCCCAGTTCGATTACTCCCTCTTCCCGGATATCCGCGATCGAACTGACACCTCTTCCCCTCCCCTCGCTCCTGGCTTCCAGTACTTGCACAACATTACACACACGGAACTCAATGCCCCTATCACTACACAGGATCTCATTGCTACCCTCCGCACAAAACGCAACACCGCTCCTGGTCACGATCGTGCCACCTACCGTCACCTTCGTGAAGCTCCTGTCTCTTTCCTCTCCACCCTGGCCAGGCTCTACAATGTAGTCCTGTCCACCGGTTACTACCCCGACCTGTGGAAAACCTCCCGTATCCTCCTGTTCCTTAAACCTGGCAAACCGCCGTCAGCCGTCTCCTCCTACCGTCCCATCAGCCTTACCTCGGTCTTCAGCAAAGTCCTAGAATCTATCCTCACCCGCCGCATCCACCAGCATCTCCGCCAGCACCGCCTCCTTCCCGTCACCCAGTGTGGCTTTCGGCCATCCTTCTCTTCCGACGATCTTCTCCTTCACCTCACTCATCTCCTTTCCGAACAGCTTAATTCCCGTCGCTCCGCCATCTTCCTCTCACTTGACCTCGAACGCGCTTATGACCGCGTCTGGCATTCCGGTCTCCTCTTCAAGCTCCAAACCTTTGCCCTTCCCATTAACTACGTCCGTCTGATCGGTTCCTTTCTCTCCCGCCGTCCTTCCTATGTCACCATCCATAACACCGATTCCTACACCTTTTTCCCCTCCGCCGGTGTGCCCCAAGGCTCCGTCCTCTCCCCCCTTCTGTACCTTCTGTACACGGCGGACATGCCGCCGCCGTCGCCCCCCGTCCACCTCCTCCAGTTTGCCGATGACACCGCCTTCCTCGCCCTTGCCCCCACCCTGCAACGCTCCCAACGCCTTCTCCAATCCCATCTTGACCGGTTCACCGCTTGGTGCAACCAGTGGTTGCTCAAGGTCAATCCCTCCAAAACCCAGGCGATCATTGTAGGCAAAACCACCCCTTCTTTCCGCCTCCTTGATTTCTATCTCACCGTCTATGGCCGTCCTATCGCCCTCACTCCCACCCTTAAGTACCTTGGCGTCACCCTCGACCGTCACCTCTCCTGGATTCCCCATCTCCAGACAATCCAAGCCAAGGCACGTTCCCGACTCTGTCTCCTCAAGCTCCTTTCCGGCCGCACGTGGGGTCTGGACCCCTCCACAATCCTCCACACCTATAAATCCCTCATCCGCCCTATCCTTTGTTACGCCCATCCAGCCTGGCTCTCCGCCCCCCCTACCTTCTATAAATCCCTCCAAATCCTTGAACGCCATGCTCTCCGCCTTGCCTATCGCATCCGTCTCCCCTCCCCCACGCGGATCCTGTATGATCTCATCCCCTTCCCCCACCTCCTCCTTTTCCTTGAAAGGATACGTATCCTGTACACCTCACGTAAACTTGATCCTCCTCACCCGCTCATTTCCCCGATCCTCTCCCACTCCCGCCCGCTGCCGCGCCTGTATTCTCACGTCCCACCCGGTCTCCATCTCTCCACCCTCCATACCCTCTCCCAAGGTGGCTTCCGCCAGCTCCCTCTCCCTGATGATGTCCTCGTCCCCTCCATCTACCCCTCCTATCAACTTTGACCCTGCCCCGCCCCCCACTTCCCGTGTCCTTTCCTTTCGGCACCCTCCCTCCCTTCTCTTCTCTTCCCTTCTTTTTCCGTCTCCCTGTCCCCTCCCTTCCCCCTCTTCCCCCGGGCTTCCCCTCCCCCTTCCTCCCTCCCCCCTTTCTCCCCTGCCCGTGGCATCTCCGCTCTCTCCTCTCCCTCTCCCACTCCCCTTCCTCCTCCTCCTCTCTTGGCAGGTCCCCGGACTCGCACACGCATAGTGAACATTTGCGCGCCGGAGATCATCACCGTCAGTGTCTAGTGTGTGTGCTTCGTTTTGTGTTTCGTGCAGTTACAACTCAACTGTTCACATGTGCCGTCGCAGTTCTCCGTGTTTTGTGCGCAGTGTCAACAAGTGTTAGTGTTTTTATCGTCCAACGTGAACGGCTTCTTGTTTTTTGTTTTTTTGTAACTACTTTCTTTGCCCGCCATTTTTTGTATTTTCTGTGTCACCTATCTCATATTATTGTACCCCATACGGCTGAAGAGCGGCGTATTAAGCTGCTGCCAGCCCGCCTTGTATGAGGTGCTGAAAATTACAATAAAGGAAAAAAAAAAAAAAAATTTCAGTAACCCAGAGAATTACGTACATTTAAAGGTATTTTTGTACGGTTTGGCTTGTTGTAGCCCAAGCCGGTTATACGTGAATCTGTCTAAGGCAGGGGCGGGTAGGAATCCTGCACGTTCCCGATGCATCCGCACGCGTTATGTTAACGGGTGTTCTGCGTGCACACAGGGGCAAGGTAGTCACCCCCTTATCCCCCCTCCCCACCGCACCCTCTGTCCGCTCCTTCCTCTGCAATGCGTTTTGTTTCCTAGCTTGCTTTATTGTATGTAGGAATAAGATTAGTAGTAGTAGTGCTTGAAAGACATCGTGGTTTGAAAGAGTACCTATTACCTACGATACGCTTTATTTAATTACCACAGGTGGAGTGGAACAAAATTTCTACATACAGACAAACGCAAGCAGTTACTTAAATTTTCATCACTGATGTTTGCTCTTAACCGACACTTACTATTTCAGCAAATGGTTTTCCAGCTTTCTTCTTGACACCAGGCATTATGGGCTCTCTTGTGACCAGGGGTCAGTGGAATGCACCTTGCAGGTCTCCAGGCAAATAAACCGTGTCTGTTGAGTCCTCTGTAGACTGTGTGTCTGGAGACAACTGTTCCAGTGGCTGGGGTAAGGTCCCGAGCGAGGCTACCTTCAGTACTCTGCGGGCACTGTTAATGAGATATCGGTCTACTTCTGGTGTTGTACACTGTGGACGTCCCGTACTGTAGCGCCTGGACACGTTTCCTGTCTGCTGGAATCGTTGCCATAATCTTGAGATCACCCTTTGTGGCACACGGAGGGCCCGTGCTATGACCTGCTGTGTTTGACCAGCCTCCAGTCGCCCTAGTATTCTACCCCTCATAACGTCATCAATATGTGTTCTTTGAGCCACTTTCAACACACAGTCACCATTAGCACGTCTGAAAATGTGCGCACACTTACTCGCTGAACCGTACTCTGACACGCACCGACACGCCTCTGCATATTTGGACTGCTGTCAGCACTGTACACCTGTACCAGTACCACAAGACATTTTATTTTTAAGTTTATTAATAGCATTTAAAACTTCGCATTTTGTTTTTGGGTACAGAAACAATGTTTTTTCACAAGCTGGTACTTATATAACTTTGTTGTTTGCGTTGCACAGACTTTTAATTAGGTCCAGTGTTATGTTCACATAATGTTCATTGAATGTATTAGCTATCTGTTGAGCATCTTCTATCACTTTACCCTCACTTTTAATTTATAAGTCATTGGTCTTGATTTTACATTTTCCTATGCTATTATTTATAACTAAGAAAGATCAATTTTGATTCATTGCATCCCTTGTTAGTGTATGAATCATTGCTTAGGCTCTTTGCTGCCTGTAAAACTTTCCTATAGACCTTTCTGTATTTCCTATAATATGGTGCTATTGTTGTATTTATTTTAGCATGTTTGCTTAGATATCTAAGTGTGATTGCTGATTTTTTAATCCCTTGTGTTACCCATGTCTTTGTTTCTCACTGAATTTAATTCTTTTTAATGGGAATGCTACATCATAGCAATATTTATAATCAGTAAGAAAAGTGTCACTTTTTCTGTCTACATCATCAGTTTGCACTATGCCCCACAGCACCCTTTTTAGCATACTATTAAACATTTAAACCCCCTTGCCCCCATGAACCATGGGCCTTGCCGTTGGTGGGGAGGCTTGCGTGCCTCAGCGATACAGATGGCCGTACCGTAGGTGCAACCACAACAGAGGGGTATCTGTTGAGAGGCCAGACAAACATGTGGTTCCTGAAGAGGGGCAGCAGCCTTTTCAGTAGTTGCAGGGGCAACAGTCTGGATGATTGACTGATCTGGCCTTGTAACACTAACCAAAACGGCCTTGCTGTGCTGGTACTGCGAACGGCTGAAAGCAAGGGGAAACTACAGCTGTAAGTTTTCCCGAGGGCATGCAGCTTTACTGTATGTTTAAATGATAATGGCGCCCTCTTGGGTAAAGTACTCTGGAGGTAAAATAGTCCCCCATTTGGATCCCGGGTGGGGACTACTCAAGAGGACGTCGTTACCTAGAGAAAGAAAACTGGCATTCTACGGATCGGAGCGTGGAATGTCAGATCCCTTAATTGGGCAGGTAGTTTAGATATAGTGGGAATTAGTGCAGTTCGGTGGCAGGAGGAACATGACTTTTGGTCAGGTGAATACAGGGTTATAAATACAAAATCACATAGTGGTAATGCAGAAGTAGGTTTAATAATGAATAAAAATATAGGAGTGCGGGTAAGCTACTGCAAACAACATAGTGAACGCATTATTGTGACCAAGGTAGACACGAAGCCCATGTCTACTAAAGTAGTACAAGTTTATATGCCAACTAGCTCTGCAGATGATGAAGAAATTGAAGAAATGTATGATGAGATAAAAGAAATTATTCAGGTAGTGATGGTCGACGAAAATTTAATAGTCATGGGTGACTGGAATTCGAGAGTAGGAAAAGGGAGAGAAGGAAACATAGTAGGTGAATATGGATTGGGGGTAAGAAATGAAAGAGGAAGCCATCTGGTAGAATTTTGCACAGAGCATAACTTAATCATAGCTAACACTTGGTTCAAGAATCACAAGAGAAGGTTGTATACTTGGAAGAATCCTGGAGATACTAGAAGGTATCAGATAGATTATATAATGATAAGACAGATATTTAGGAACCAGGTTTTAAATTGTAAGACATTTTCAGGGGCAGATGTGGACCCTGATCACAATCTATTGGTTATGAACTGTATATTAAAACTAAAGAGACTGAACAAAGGTGGAAATTTAAGGAGATGGGACCTGGATAAACTGACTAAAACCAGAGGGTGTACAGAGTTTCGGGGGGAGCATACGGGAACAATTGACAGGAATGGGGGAAGGAAATACAGTAGAAAAGAATGGGTAGCTCTGAGGTATGAAGTAGTGAAGGCAGCAGAGGATCAAATATGTAAAAAGACGAGGACTAGTAGAAATCCTTGGGTAACAGAAGAAATATTGAATTTAATTGATGAAAGGAGAAAATATAAAAACGCAGTAAATGAAATAGGCAAAAGGAATACAAACATCTCAAAAATGAGATTGACAAGAAGTGAAAAATGGCTAAGCGGGGATGTAGGCTAGAGGACAAATGTAAGGATGTAGAGGCGTATATTACTAGGGGTGAGATAGATACTGCCTACCAGAAAATTAGAGAGACCTTGGGAGAAAAGAGAACCACCTGCATGAATATCAATAGCTCAGATGGAAACCCAGTTCTAAGCAAAGAAGGGAAAGAGGATGTAGATGAAGATGAAATGGGAGATAGAATACTGCGTGAAGAGTTTGACAGAGCACTGAAAGACCTGAGTTGAAACAAGGCCCTGGGAGTAGACAACATTTCATTAAAACTACTGGCAGCCTTGGGAGATCCAGTCCTGACAAAACTCTACTGTCTGGTGAGCAAGATTTATGAGATAGGTGAAATATCCTCAGACTTCAAGAACAATATAATAATTCCAATCCCAAAGAAAGCAGATGTTGACAGATGTGAAAATTACTGAACTATCAGTTTAATAAGCCACAGCTGCAAAATACTAAACAGATTCTTTACAGACAAATGGAAAAACTGGTAGAAACTGACCTCGGGGAAGAACAGTTTGGATTCTGTAGAAATGTTGGAACACGTGAGGCAATACTGACCCCACGATGTATCTTAGAAAATAGATTAAGGAAAGGCAAACCTACGTTTCTAGCATTTGTAGACTTAGAGAAAGCTTTTGACAATGTTGACTGGAATACTCTCTTTCAAACTCTAATGGTGGCAGGGGTAAAATACAGGGAGCGAAAGGCTATTTACAATTTGTACAGAAACCAGATGGCAATTACAAGAGTCGAGGGCCTTGAAAGGGAAGCAGTAGTTGGTAAGGGTGTGAGACAGGGTTGTAGCCTCTCCTCGATGTTATTCAGTCTGTATATTGAGCAAGCAGTAAAGGAAACAAAATAAAAATTTGGAGTAGGTAATAAAAGCTTTAAGGTTCGCCGATGACATTGTAATTCTGTCAGAGACAGCAAAGGACTTGGAAGAGCAGTTGAAGGGAATGGTCAGTGTCTTGAAAGTTGGATATAAGATGAATATCAACAAAAGCAAAACGACAATAATGGAATGTAGTGAATTAAGTCGGGTGATTCTGAGGGAATTAGATTAGGAAATGAGACAGTTGAAGTTGTAAACGAGCTTTGCTATTTGGGGAGCAAAATAACTGATGATGGTCAAAGTAGAGAGGATATAAAATGTAGACTGGCAATGGCAAGGAATGCATTTCTGAAGAAGAGAAATTTGTTACTATTGAGTAAGTGTCAGGAAGTAGTTTCTGAAAGTATTTGTATGGAAGTGAAATGTGGACTATAAATGTTTGGACAAGAAGAGAATAGAAGCTTTTGAAATGTGGTGCTGTAGAAGAATGCTGAAGATTAGATGGGTAGATCACATAACTAATGAGGAGGTATTGAATAGAATTGGGGAGAAGAGGAGTTTGTGGCACAACTTGACAAGAAGAAGGGACCAGTTGGTAGGACATGTTCTGAGGCATCAGAGGATCACAAATTTAGCATTGGGGGGGGGGGGGGGGCAGTGTGGAGGGTAAAAATCGTAGAGGGAGACCAAGAGATGAATACACTAAGCAGATTCAGAAAGATGTAGGTTGCAGTAGGTACTGGGAGATGAAGAGTCTTGCACAGGATAGAGTAACATGGAGAGCTGCATCAAACCAGTCTCAGGACTGAAGACCACAACAACAACAAACAATTGAAAACCCTTATGTTGTTTGCATTAATAAGTCTTCTTTGTACATATTTTTCAGTGTCTGCATTTCTTATTGTTGTCATTCCTTATTATTATTTTTAAAGCCATATGGTCGCAAAAGCTTGTGTCTGTTACTTCAATATTGTACTCAATGCTTTGTTTGTTGGTAAATATGTGATCAAGTGTTGTTTCAGACCCATCCCCATATCTGGTAATTTCCTACACCAAGGTTGCATTTTGTATGAGTTAAACAGATTTAATAATTGGACCTTGTTCTTATTACTTTTGTTAAAATTAATTTTAAATTCACCATAACTACTATGTATTTTGACCTACCTCTCAATTCACTTACAGTATCATCTATATAATATAAGAATTGGGTAAAGTCACCTGATGGGTGACCCAACAAATGAACAGGAAGTGGTAAAAACAATAGGGGAGCTAGAATCAAAATTTTCCTCTGGTACTGACAACATACCAGACCATATCATTATAAAATGTGCACCCTTAGTAACTAGGTCCATGGCAGACATATGCAATAGTTCCTTTTCTCAGGGAATCTTCCCAGAAAGTTTAAAAATAGCTAAAGTGAAGCCATTGTACAAAAAGGGTGAAAAATCAGATATAACAAATTATAGGCCGGTCTCTCTACTATCTGTTTTTTCCAAAATAATTGAAAAAATCTTTTATAAAAGACTCGTACATTTCATTGAAAAAAAAAATTTTTTTTCTCAGCTACACAGTACAGTTTCCGAAAATGTAAATCCACTGAGACAACTATTATCGATTTCTTAAATGAAGCTTTAAATGCATTAGATAAAAAAGAACACATAGCAGCAATATTCCTAGATCTTTCAAAAACATTTGACATTATTAACCATGGTCTACTGCTTAGAAAGCTAGAAAATGTTGTTGTCAGAGGCCCAGCCTGTGAGTGGGTAAAGTCATATCTACAAAACAAGACACCAAATAGTGGAAGTCTTGTACAATGAAGGAAAAAATTTAACTTCCTATCAATCAGAAAAACAGTGTGTTAAATACGGTGTGCCACAGGGTTCTAAACTGGGACCAGTCTTGTTCTTGCTGTTTGTAAATGACATAGAACCATCCAGCCCTAACTATAAGTACATTAAATATGCAAATGATACAAATATACTTATCAAAGGAAAGACCCCAAAAGAGCTCCAAAATGAAATAAAAAAGAGCACTTCACAGGTATCCGAATGGTTCGCAGTGAACAACTTAATAATAAACACACATAAAACAAACACTGTGCATTTACACACAGTGCAGAATAAACAGCCTTTAACTGCAACCACAGAACTGTTAGGCAAAAGACTTAAAATTGTAAATAGGACAAAATTTCTTGGAGTTTGGATCCAAGATTACCTAAGATGGCAGAAACACACACAACACCTATGTAGTAAATTAAATATCATTTGTTATAGTATAAAAATTCTTGCTGGATGCACATCAATGCAAGCCATAAAAAATGTGTACTATGCCCAAGCAGAATCACTACTAACATATGGATTAATTGGCTGGAGAAATTCACCACCCAGAAAAAGCTGTTTTATTGCACAAACGAGTATTATAACAGCCTATGAAGGCTCAGCACCTCGATCTTCATGCAAACCCTGATTTAAAAAGCTTCATATTCTTCCATTACCATGACTATATATCCTAGAAACAATAATGTTTGTAAGGAAAATCACAGATGAAAATAGCAAGATTGCTCCAAAAAACCAAAATATCCATTCATACAACACAAGGAATAATCAAGATTAACATATGCAGTTTTCACATACAACACTAAAACAAAAAGGACCCTTGCAAACAGGAAAAAAACTGTATAACAAGCTACCTAAAACAGAATTAAGGTAATAACTGACATGCATAGATTCAAAACTGCAGTGAGTGACTGCTTGGTACAGAATTGCTACTACAGTGTTGATGAATTTTTATCTACATTGTAAATATGTGAAAAATTTAAATAGTTTATTCAATTAAGGCCAAAATAAGAAATGTGTACGTGTAGATTTATCTGTGTATTATATGCAGTCTATTACATATATGTGTGTGTCTGTATGCCAAAAGTATGAAATGTGTGCATATAAAATTTATTTGTGTATTTGTGAAATGTTATTTCCATACATTAGAGTTATATTGCTATATACTGAAAACCATACAACAGTTTTTCTGGTAAACTTTATTGCAAATTACTTGACTTGTCCTATATCATTATGTACCCCTGTTCAGTGTATGATTCACAGGACCAATAAATATAGAATACAAATAATCAGATACTGAAACTGGAGTGGTAACTGTGTAAACCACTGCTGTGTAAATAGTAATTTGTTCCTTACTTGAGTGTGCACTTCTCACCTCATCCTGATGAGCAATAAAGGTCTCACTGAACTTAATCTGGAGTGCACTATACTGTTTCCTACACAGAACACTGAATGCAGCATGACCAGTAATCACCACCACACTGGTGGGCAAACAGCATCAGGGTCTGCTCTGGCTGTTGGCAGTCACCGTGTGAAATATAACATTATGGGAGTAAATAAGTTAAATGTACTATTGTATTCTTTTATTTCTAAAATTTAAAGATGTGTATCCAAATAGCATACCAAAATTTTTGGAGGTCTCTAAATGATTCACTAGAACAACGAAACAGCAAGATAATATTTCATACCAAATACATGATTTTTATCCACTTTGAGTAAATATTCATCAATCCATTTTCACTAAAAATATATCTTATATCTCATTATGGTTCAATATATTATACAGCTTCAGAAATTGTACATTATGATTTTTGATTGATATACAGGAAGACAAAATCTATTGCATATCAAAATTCAGCACTTTGATTTGACTTTTCATTAAATTACATGTGTAAATTAAACATTGAAACCACACAAATGAATAACTATATCCTTCAGGTATTTGAGAAAATAAATGGATGAAAAGGCAATTATTTACTGTACTGATAAAAATGGAAGTGATAGATATCATACAATCTTACAAGTTTTCTATTGAAGATAAACAGGAGACAACAAACTGAAATTAAAGAGGTTCCACTGCACCCCTCACTATCTCGATTGTTGGCTGGTAGGGTAGGGAGGGAAAGAGTGAGGGGAAACTGGAGAATGTGAGGTCATGTACGAAGCCATGCAAATTTATTTTTCTATAATAGAAGTACCATTGCCCTGTATGGATTAGAATAATGATAGTCATTTATCTTGATATGTGTTAATTTGTTTTTGAACTTTTGCAGACTTGTAACTTTCTATAGAGTTAACACACACCTCTACAGACTTTTAGTTTTTTTTTTATATCTAACCACAATCACTGAAAGTTGCAAATGTGAAAAAAGTCAGATGTTTTAATCGAAAATGTATACCTTTTATTGTTTATATAGAATGAACCATTAATATGTGTGTTCATCACGTTGCTTACAGAATTGACCAAATACCCGCTTCCAACCCATCTGTCCTAAAGTAGTCCTCTGGAAGTTAAATAAGTTGTGTCAACATTTGCTCTCATAGAAGCTACCACTATCGGAACAGCTGCTGACTTTCCAGGTAGTAATGAATTATTGGATGGTGCCCTATAGTGATTTACATATACCAGTATATGGATGCTCACCTTATCGGATTTTAGCTGTTTCTTGCCGATGCTGTGATTGATCTGTTTAGTCTGTGGAGGACCAAATAGGTAGCATAAAATGTCTGCTTCAAGTATATAATTAATGCATTATTTCCTTAACACGTTCCGTAAACCATCATGTATAACTGTAGAGAGAATCTAAACATTGCCATTGTTTACGAGAAATAGCATTTGTTGTCAAGTACACAGCTCGTACTAGGTAAAAGAAAAAAACAATAAACTGTTAAGCATAGTGCTGTGCTAAGGCCATTAATTTTTATTTCCTGGGATACATAAAGAGACCAGTGCAGTTATAATGAAATATTGGTTTACCAAGAGCTGTTACTTACATTAGAAATAGATGTGTGTGCTAGCTTATGCCTCACGGGAAGTTAATTAATGCCTTTTCCAGTCTTCTCAGTTAATTATTAAACATCTTTTCAGAAGGAGCAGCCTTTGTTATACATTTAAGTGGTGATTCTCTGGCTACACACAGGTCAGCTTTCTAACTTGTATATTAATAATGGTTTCTAAGACCATACAAATGGATTTTGATTGTGCAAAAATGGCTTTAAATGATCATGAAAAAAAAGCCCTCCAAGGGCACCATAAAATTCTTTAAAAAACTGTCCTTCCAGTGTTGATTATACCACAGTCAAATTGGAAAGAATACTTGTGTGTTGAATCTGAATAATGAAATGCAGTGTCCTCACACAAAAACTATATATGGATGTAAGAAGAATGGGTAAATCACTTGACTGAACAAGCTACAAGGCAGTTTGCTATGGAGTGCACAGCTCTCTCAGCAGGAAGAAACAAGAGCAAATTAAACAAGCGGTGTTACGAAGAGTGTTGTCATAAACCTTTCACATTATTTCCACTTTCCTGCAAATTTAACTGAATCCAGTTCATGTCGACTTTCTTCTCATATGGCTGTAACTGTTCAGTTTGTGAAAATTGTACTAAAAATTTACGACAAAACATTATGAACTTTTCTTGCTCTAGTTTCTGGTTCGTAAAGTATTCTTGTAACAATTCTTACTTTGAGAGTCCATAAAAATTTGTTCTACGCCCTTCCGGTATCATGGTACATCTATAATTTGCACCACATAATGCAAAGTCACTGCATATTTGATTCAGAAGTTCAAATGATGAGAGAGATATAAGGTATTTATTGTGCTACACAGTTTTAATTAAGAAATTGTCTCCAGAAAACACTTGTTTTTCTGCTTTCAGATGTATATATAATACTACTGCGAATGTATCTGTTATCCTGTAAATAATGATAAATTAGGATACTCTGCTGTCTGAGAAGATGATCAGATGTAAAAAGACTACACTAACAGCTATGTTAAGTTAATTGTGGTCACGAAGACAGGCTACAGCTTACCTTACAGATGACAGTGAAAGCAAATCGCAGTTTCTGCTATCATCTGTAATGTAAGTAGTAGTCTGTCTTCCTGCTGGGATAAAGCTGTGTGTTATTTAAATTTGTTGTTGATGCTGTGATACATACAGGTTCTGCATTTTGAAAATTCCAGTAACACTTCGAAGTAAAGTAAACGAGACATTGGTACTTTGTGTTACTGACAGCTCGATGTCATCAGGTTCAGTAAACAGTTTAATTGAATATCTGAAACCAGTCCTTAATTGGAGGAAACCAGCTCTGACAGGTGAATTGTCAACCGCCTTTTTTCCTTACATTTCTTCTTCCTATCATTCTTTCTTCATTTGGAATCGGCTTGTCACTGATAACCTGTAACTGAATGCAAACCAGAACTCCTCATCAGTTGGCAACTTGGCAGTTCACATAGCCTGTGCGAGGATTTTCTAGGTTATATTGCATGTCGTGAGGTTCTGGTTAGGTTATCAAATGACTTTCAATTCAGGGCTACAAAATGTCATATGTGCCACAGTTATGCCACTGGTCACTCCAAAATCAGTTGTCGGCAGAGCGTCTCGTAGTCCCGTCATCTCACGATGGCCACTTCCGACACTGCACGGAGTTACATGTATACGTCTCTCACCCTTTTGTAATCCCAACCTGCGCTCTAGCTCTACCGAGTTGAACCTATTTTTTTTTTTTTTTAACACGAAAATTAAATTGAGCAGCACTTGCTGAGTGACCCACTCTATTTGTTGCCTATAATACAGCGGCAGCAACACTGCAGCAACAAGTGACAGATGGCAATGTACAAGCAATTTTAATGAAGCTGTACCACTATGTTCAGGTTGAAAGAAATGGTTTCTACGGTTTTTGATAACTGGGGTGCTGATGTGTAAAACAGCAGTCAGCTTATGAACCTATTGACAGGGCATGTTTAGCATAATTGTCTTCGCAGTTAAGTTTACTTTTTGTAAATCCACATTTAAGGTAATTAGATTTTTCTACATAAATATTCTTCACATCTCCTTTGTTTGCAAAGAATATTAATTCCACATTTATTGAAAGCACAATAAGCCACTTCACTTGTTGGAAAGCAGTGTGGCATCCATTTCTTTGCTAGATGTGATAGGTGTGATGTCCAGTAAAATTTTGCTCCAACACTATGTCAAATATATCAACAATCTGCTTCCATCATTTCAGAACTTTATTATTCGTCAAAACCTATGAACTGAATGGAATTTTCTCTCGTACTGAATTAAATTAATTAACTATAACAGATGTTAAATAATTAACGATAACAAAGTGTGTGTTTTTGACCGTGAGAAATATTTTATTAACTGTTCCAGGTAAAACAAAGTATTTCTTTAGACAAATGCAGGGACATTTCCCCATCCCCTTTTTCGGTTCTGCCTTTGCTGTTAAGAGTGTGTGCTCTAGGCATGGTGTTTTGGGGCCAAAATATTATAAAAGTAAATAGATTGATGTGCCTGAGCACTTGGTAATGCCGTGCTGTATTAAGATATACTTACTTTCCATAAAACAAGTTTGTTACATGGAAAGTGTTCTAAATATAATTTATAGTAGTTCTTTATCCTTTTAGGAAGAACATGTGTATCTTCAGAAGAGATTGCGAATCTTGGATACAAAGAAAAGCAATTGCCCACCTACTCTAAACATGAAGTTAAGCAGTTAGTAAATAGACACAGGGATACCAAGGCAAAAGTGAGTATCCAGTCTGGGTTCTGCTTGGAGAAAATTTTAATGACCAGTTGACAGTATGCTTAAAAATTACTTGTTTTTAATGCTCTTAATTAAATAATTGATAAATTTGTTTTGTCCTGTAGGTTCTTGCAAGGCTACACAAGGATTTAGCATAGCCAATCCCACCAAATAGTTACTTGTATTAGTACGTAATTGTTTCCCAAGCAAGCACACACACACACACATGGTACCAAACATGTTGAGGCAAGTTGGTACATACGTCCTTCATACGTAAATGAAATAAAAAAAATTCGTACTCAATGGAGAGACATCTCACAGTCATTAAGTTGGCTCTAGATAGATTTGTTGATAACTTTTGCTGGGACACACGTACTGGGTCAAATGAATATTACATTTTACTGCACTGAGAAAGCAATTTACAGTCAAATATATCATCCGACTTTGTACGGTACAAATAAAGTATTGTTTGCTGAGACTAGACTGCAGAATTAAGTTGATGAGTGGGATAAGGAATTGAGCAATCACATGATTCATTATAGACATTGTATGGGTGCCAATGGAGAAGTGAAACCATTACTTTTTTGCTATCAGAGGTGTTGGCAAAGAGATCTTTTGAAGTATGGGGATAATTGTTAGACGCTACATACAAAACAACAACATATGATATTCGTTTATTTTTTATAGCTGTGAAGAGTAATGTGGACTATTTGGTTGTCTCTTTTTTTCATTTCGGTTCACAATGCAAGTTCCATCCATCAAGTGTTAGACATTTTCAAGGACTTGAACCAGGGATTGGAATCCCCTCTACTGGGTTACTGATTTACAGAGTCCATTGGAAACAGGCATGGGGAAGATGGTTGGAAAAGAATGTAATCTTTATGACATTTCTAGATATATGGCAAGAAACTGCAGAATCGTCAACAGAGGGAGGATTTAGAGATCGTATAGGAGAGTTGCGAATGCATGATGTTTTTCAGAGAAACTAGCATGTGTGGCCATACTTTAAACAACAGTGGCTATTGGTATGTGAAAGATGGGTGGAAGTGTTTGAAGACAAGGGCAGGTCTGTAACGACTGACACTACAAATTGGGTTGAAGCTATGAACAAGATTATAAAACATTTTTTCCTAATACACAATACAGACAAGACTTTAACATGGGTTACTAAGGTTAGAGTAAACCAGTTTCTTCCAAGCCTAATTAGAAAGTCCTGTCTGCTGCAGGAATTCTGCCATCAAATCATATAACAAAGATGTTCCACTGTTTTGGCATAAAAAAAAAAGAACAAGTCTGTGAAACAGGTCACGCAGCGACATGCCTCAGCAAAAGTTGTGTTAACTGTAAGATCACTGAGTAGGAGATCAGATAGTTCATTTTGTGTGGAGAGTGCATTGTCCAAAAACTGTAATTATGTTGTTAACTTAGATAGCCCAGATTCCACATGTGACGATTTTCAGTGATATAAATACCCATACAAGCATTTCTGTGCAACCTTAATTTTTTATCCAGAGTGGAGTTTTGATAAAACGCCAGAAACCTATAAGAACAGCCCCATATTCTGTCTTGATGAAATGTATGGGGTAGGCTTCAGAAGTGGCTGTACAGTAATTTGATATGAAGGCAGAAGCAGTGATGAAGTAGTTGAGGAGGCTGTTGAAGCAGCTGAGGAGGCTGTCGAGGTTGAGGGGGCTGTCGAGGTCGAGGAGGCTGTCGAAGCCACAAATAAAGATGGTCTCGTTGAAACCCCGAATATTCCTTTGCAGCAAGGAGTTGTGTAAACAGATTTACAATCTACAACTGCAGCAACAGTGAAACATTACAAAAAGTTCTTGAATCACTCAGAAACTTGGTGCAAGATTTGCAATTAGCAAACTCTGAAGTTGGCAGTCTCCTGTTAGCAGTGCCATGAAGTTCCAAGAATAGAGAAGAAAGATCCCAAAACCCATACAGGACCTGGCTTAAAACACATCATAACTTTCCATTTGAAGGGTAAGAAATGAAAGTTTATTTGTATTTTAGATAACTCTAAGTCTATGTAAAATACAAATAACCACCATCATTTCTGATCCTTGAGATGGAATACTATGAGGTCTTTATGTTGGGCTCTGATTTTAAACTTTGTTGCACATTTGAATTTCAAAGTAGCAGTAGATAAAATAATATAAAAAGGATAGGTGCTAATCTCCATAAAGTGGAGATGCTCAGTTGCAGAAAGGTCCAACAAAAACTGTCGGGAAGTTAGCTTTTGGCCAACAGGGTTCTTTGTCAAAAATAGACACCAGACATGCACGACCACAGTCTCTGGTAGCTGGAGCTGAGGCTCCATTCTGTGGGAGTTTCCTCATCCCCTCAAACCCAGAATCCCCCACAGAAGAACCACAAAAGTGCCCCACTTGTGGCAGGATACTTTCCGGGACTGGATCAGATTCTGAATGTGGCTCTCCAGCAGGGATACGACTTCCTCAAATCCTGCCCTGAAATGAGATCCATCCTTCATGAAATCCTCCCCACTCCACCAAGAGTGTCTTTCCGCCATCCACCTAACCTTCGTAACCTCTTAGTTCATCCCTATGAAATCCCCAAACCACCTTCCCTACCCTCTGGCTCCTACCCTTGTAACTGCCCCCGGTGTAAAACCTGTCCCATGCACCCTCCCACCACCACCTACTCCAGTCCTGTAATCCGGAAGGTGTACACAATCAAAGGCAGAGCCACGTGTGAAAGCACCCACGTGATCTACCAACTGACCTGCCTACACTGTGATGCATTCTATGTGGGAATGACCAGCAACAAACTGTCCATTCGCATGAATGGACACAGGCAGACAGTGTTTATTGGTAATGAGGATCACTCTGTGGCTAAACATGCCTTGGTGCACGGCAAGCACATCTTGGCGTAGTGTTACACCGTCCTGGTTATCTGGATACTTCCCACTAACACCAACTTATCCCAACTCCGGAGATGGGAACTTGCTCTTCAATATATCCTCTCTTCCCGTTATCCACCAGGCCTCAATCTCCGCTAATTTCAAGTTGCCGCCACTCATACCTCACCTGTCATTCAACAACATCTTTGCCTCTGCAGTTGTGCCTTGACTGACATCTCTGACCAAACTCTTTGTCTTTAAATATGTCTGCTTGTGTCAGTATATGTGTGGATGGATATGTGTGTGTGTGCGAGTGTATACCCGTCCCTTTTTCCCCCCTAAGGTAAGTCTTTCCGCTTCCGGGACTGGAATGACTCCTTACCCTCTCCCTTAAAACCCACATCCTTCCGTCTTTCCCTCTCCTTCCCTCTTTCCTGATGAGGCAACCGTTGGTTGCGAAGGCTTGAATTTTGTGTGTATGTTTGTGTTCGTTTGTGTGTCTGTCGACCTGCCAGCACTTTCATTTGGTAAGTCACACCATCTTTGTTTTTTTTAAAATATATATATATATATATATATATATAAATGTCTGCTTATGTCTGTGTATATGCGGATGGATATGTGTGTGTGTGCGAGTGTGGTTGAAGAAACATTTTCCGTTCTTAAACTGAGTATTTATAACCCACTATGTTAGATTCCAGTCAATGTGTAAATACTTAAAAATGTTTACTGCCTCACTGATGACACTTTATACAATTTCAGTTTTTGAAGGCTATTCTGTGTTAAATAAGTTACATTTTGAATTATCCATTCAAGCTTATTATTTGCAACATGAAAGATGGATTTATGTTCAAGTAATATTTTTAACCTTGATGGTGGTAAGGTATAATCATATGTAAATGCCCACTGAAATAGAATAATTTTTATATTTTTTGTTTGTGTATAATAGTCCTATTGCTTGATGACCTGAGTCATCACCTGTATAAGATATTATCATTTCATTGGAAATGAGGCAATAATAGATCAGAAATTGTGTACAGAAGATACCTAAATTAGTAAGGTATTTACTGAGGATTATTCACCAAAGCTGACAAAACAGCCAGCATTCAGTAGTACTACACAATTGTGATGCCTCAGTAAAAACCTTGAACCTTTTAACTAGTGTAGTCTAGCAGGTGCAAATTATATTCATCATGGTATGTTTCACATGCGACTAAGGAATCTCTCAGCTTGAATGTTGCACTCTGCTGCTATGTTTTCCTTTTAGATTTATTAAATTTCTTAGAGGCTTCTGTTACAAACACTACCAATTCACATAAGTGACTGATATTCCTTATGTATCACAACCTTCTTTCAGCTTCACCCTGTCGTTGCTGGTAACTTATCATGGAAAAATGATTTGTTACTCCAAATAGTAGCCACATTAAGGAAGATTAAGAAACAAGTCATTTACAAACTAGTGAAAAAGCAGGCACGGTTCCCCAAAAGTATAAAGGGATGCCATAAGTAGTCACCTTTATTCGATTAAGCTCTTTCCGTAACCTGTCTGTAGATTTCAGCCAGCTGCATCCTACTGTAGACAGATGATAAATACCTGGTTGCAAGTGATGAATCCAATTTCTGTAACAGCAAAGTGAAACAGGCTAACTAAAAAACTTTACTGTTATATGGCCAGAGCATAAAAAAAATCTGGTCAGTAACTTCCTGTTTATGGACCAGTTTCCAAAAAATACACTGTGTCAAGACATTCAGAATTGATCACCATCTTTCTTAATATTTTTAATGCAGCAGGAGGAATAGGGATTGCTTAACTTACCTTTATACTGAGATACGTTACAGATAGTATATAAAATTATCATGCAAAACAATCGAGATTGGGAATATGAGCTCTTACTGCACCTGATTACTATAACAATAGAAATTAATTTGAATACAATATTATAGGAGGCAGATGAAAACTAGGTGGGAGATAGACTAAGAGAATAATTTAAAAGTGTAATGAAAGACATGCACCCAAACAAGACCCCTGGAGTAAACAACATTCCCTCACATTTGTGGAGATCCTTCAGACAGACAGCCAAGTCAAGCTATTCCATCTGGTACGCAAGATAAGAGACAAGCAAAATACCTTCACACTTCAGAAGGAAGTAATAATTCCAATTCCAAAAAAGCCAGGTACTGAAAATGAGAATATTACAGAACTATCAATATGGCAAGTCATGGTTGCAGTTTGACACAAATTAACTACAGAAGAGTGGAAAAACTGGTAGATGCCAATTGGCCTCAGGAAAGGTCACTTTGTTATCCAGAAAAAGTAGCAACACATGAGGCAGTATTGGCCCTATGGAAAATCTTACAGGTGACTGTTGGCTGGACTATACATTTCAAAATTCTGACGGTAGCAAGGATAAAATACAAAGACTAAAATTTGCACACTAGGATGAAAAAGACATGAAAGGTGTGTAGTACTTGGGAAGGGAGTGAAGTTTGGTAGAAGGCGAAACCACGGCTTACAGTAAGTTCAAAGGGATGTCATTTCTGTTAGATTGAAGAATCAATGGACGGATAACATTCTACGAGTTGGGGTGTGTAATGTCAGAAGCTGGAACATGGTAGGGAAACTAGAAAATCTGAAAAGGGAAATGCAAAGGCAAAGCCTAGAAATAGTAGCGGTCAGTGAAGTGAATTGGAAAGAAGACAAGAATTTCTGGTCAGATGAGGATAGGGTAATACCAACAGCAGCAGAAAATGATATAATGGGAGTAGGATTTGTTATGAATAGGAACCTAGGGCAGAGAGTGTGTTACTGCGAACAGTTCAGTGATAGGGTTGTTCTTATCAGAATCGACAGCAAACTAACACCGACAATGATAGTTCAGGTATACATGCCGACGTTACAAGCTGAAGGTGAAGAGATGGAGAAAGTGTGGGAGGATATTGAAACGTTGATATGGTACGTAAAGGGATATGAAAATCTAACAGTCATGGGAGACGGGAATGCAGTTGTAGGAAAAGGATTAGAAGTACACGTTACAGGAGAATGTGGGCTTGGGACAAGCAATGAGAGAGGAGAAAGACTAATTGAGTTCAGTAACAAGTTTCAGCCAGCAATAGCAAATACACTGTTCAAGAATCACAAGAGGCGGATGTATACTTGGAAAAGGCCAGATGATATGGGAAGATTTCAGTCAGACAGAGATTCTGAAATCAGATACTGGACTGTAAGGTGTACCCTGGAGCAGATAAAGACTCAGATAACAATATAGTAGGGATGAAGAGTAGGCTGAAGTTGAAGACATTAGTCAGGAAGAATCAACCCGCAAAGAAGTGGGATATGGAAGTACTGAGGAATGACGAGATGGGTTGAAATTCTCTAAGGCTCTAGATACAGCAATAAGGAGTAGCTCCGTAGGCAATACAGTTGAAGAGGAATGAACATCTCTAAAAAGGGCGATCACAGAAGTTGAAAAGTAAAACATAGGTACAATGATGTAACTGCGAAGAAACCATGGGTAACAAAAGAAATATTTCAACTGATTGATGAAAGTAGAAAGTACAAAAATGTTCCGAGGAAACTCAGGAACAGAGAAATACAAGTCGCTGAGGGATGGAATAAATAGGAAGTGGGGAAGCTAAGACAAAATGGCTGCAGGAAAAATGCGAAGACATCAAAAAAGAAATGATTGTTGGAAGGGCAGACTCTGCATACAGGAAAGTCAAAACAAACTTCGGTGACATTAAAAGAAAGGGTGATAACATTAAGAGTGCAACAGGAATTCAACTGTTAAATGCAGAGGAGAGAAAGCAGGTAGTTGGAAAGAATACAGTGAAAGCCTCTATGAGGGGGAAGATTTGCCTGATGTGATGGAAGAAGAAACAGGAGCCAATTTAGGAGAGGTAGGGGATCCAGTATTAGAATCAGGATTTGAAAGTGCTTTGGGGGACTTAAGATCAAATAAGGCAGAAGGGATAGATAACATTCCATCAGAATTTCTAAAATCACTGGGGGAAGTGGCAACAAAATGACTATTCTCGTTGGTGTGTAGAATATATGAGTCTGGCGACATACCATCTGACTTTCGGAAAAGCATCATCCACACAATGCCGAAGACGGCAAGAGCTGACAAGTGCGAGAATTATCGCACAATCAGCTTAACAGCTCATGCATCGAAGCTGCTTACAGGAATAATATACAGAAGAATGGAAAAGAAAATTGAGAATGCGCTAGGTGACGATCAGTTTGGCTTTAGGAAAAGTAAAGGGACGAGATAGGTAATTCTGACGTTACGGCTAATAATGGGAGCAAGGCTAAAGAAAAATCAAGACACTTTCATAGAATTTGTCGACCAGGAAAAAGCGTTCGACAATATAAAATGGTGCAAGCTGTTCGAGATTCTGAAAAAAGTAGGGGTAAGCTATAGGGAGAGACGGGTCATATACAATATGTACAACAACCAAGAGGGAATAATAAGAGTGGACGATCAGGAACGAAGTGCTCGTATTAAGAAGGGTGTAAGACAAGGCTGTAGCCTTTCGCCCCTAGTCTTCAATCTGTACATCAAGGAAGCAATGATGGAAATAAAAGAAAGGTTCAGGAGTGGAATTAATATACAAGGTGAAAGGATATCAATGATACGATTTGCTGATGACATTGCTATCCTGAGTGAAAGTGAAGAAGAATTAAATGATCTGCTGAACGGAATGAACCGTCTAATGAGTACACAGTATGGTTTGAGAGTAAATTGGAGAAAGATGAAGGTAACGAGAAGTAGTAGAAATGAGAACAGCGAGAAACTTAAGATAAGGATTGATGCTCACAAAGTAGATGAAGTTAAGGAACTCTGCTACCTAGGCAGTAAAGTAACCAATGATGGACAGAGCAAGGAGGACATCAAAAGCTGGCAAAAAGGGCATCCCTGGCCAAGAGGGTAAGTTGTTCAACAATATTCTAGTCAGACACTTGTGCTGGATTGCTGAGAACCTGAAGCTGCCGAATTGTTACTGTTTTTTTTTTTTTTTTTTTTTTTACATTTGTGATGTTTTTTTTTGTGTTCACTTATGTATATTGTGCTTTATGTTTTTTGATTTGGACACAATTATTAAATAAATATAGTAGTGTTTCATGTACTTCTTACCAAGAGAAAATCTGAAAGTCAAAGATTTCTAGGCATGTGGTTTCCTCATTAAAAAAAACCTAGCTTACACATTTCTTATTACACTGAAGAGCGAAAGAAACTGGTACATCTGCCTAATATCGTGCAGGTCCCCCGGGAATGCTCAAAGTGCTGCGTCACGAGGTGGCATGGACTCGACTAATGTCAGAAGTTGTGCTGGACACAACTGACACAGTGGATCCTGCAGGGCTGTCCATAAATTCGTAAGAGTGTGAGGGGTTGGAAATCCCCTGTGAACACCACGTTGCAAGACATTCCAGACACTATCGATAGTGTTCATGTCTGTGGAGTTTGGTGGGCAGAGTAAGTGTTTAAACTCAGAAGAGTGTTCCCAGAGCCAGTCCGTAGCAATTGTCATGCTGGAATTGTCAAAGTCCGTCAGAATGCACAATGGACATGAATGAATGCTGCACACACCACACACTATTACAGGACCTCCACCAGCTTGAAGAGTGCTCTGCTGACAAGCAGAGTCCACAGATTCACGAGCTGGTCTCCATACCTGTACACGTACATCCGCTCGATACCATTTGAAACGAGACACGTTCATAATGGCAACACGTTTCCAGTTGTCAACATTCGAATGTCAGTGTTGACATGCTCGGCGAGACGTAAAGCTTCGTGTCGTGCAGTCATCGAGGGTGCACGAGTGGGACTTCAGCTCCGAAAGCCCATATCGATGACGTTTTGTTGAACGGTTCACGTGCTGATGCTAGTTGATGGTGCAGCATTGAAATTCTGTCATGTCGAACGATTCTCGTCAGTCGTCATTGGTCCCATTCTTGCAGGATCTTTTTCTGGCCGCAGCAATGTCAGATATTTGATGTTTTGCCAGATTCCTGATATTCACGGTACACTCACGAAACGGTCGTACGAGAAAATCCCCACTTCACCGCGACCTCAGAGCTGTTATGTCCCACCGATTGTGCGCTGACTATGACACCACATTCAAACTCACTCAAATCTCGGTAACCTGTTATTGTAGAAGCAGTAACAGATCTAACAATTGGGCCAGACTCTTATGGTCTTATATAAGCATTGCTGACGGCAGTTTCGTATTCTGCCTGTATTTGAATACGCATGCCTGTACCTGTGTCTTTGGCGCTTCAGTATATTTTCTTCAGGTATGCTCAGAAAGACATTACCACTTACCCCAGCATCTTTGGCCCTCTTAAGAAATAAGCAGACATCCTTACAGAGGCAGACGACCTGCCACGGATCGAACAGTGGGAAAGCTGAGAGCCTGACATGAAGGGCGGACCTGCACATCATACGGACAGACCCACTGACGGCCGTATTTTATTGCGAGCGGCAGTCGTCGGAGCAGGCCTGTTCTCCAGCAGAGTTAACCTGCTGCAAACGTAGCTTCGCACTTGTGCCGAGAGTTGTCGCACGCTCAGTTGTCGGCCACCCGTGCCCACCGCGTGCTCATGACTGTGTTGCACAAGTATCGACGAGAGTTTGGATGCTCTGCTTACCGTGGTTCAATTCACGAGGTGAGTTCATTCTACCCACAGCATCCAGTTCTCTAGTTGTTACTTAGCTACGTACCTTTGCTGACTGTGTCATGTAGTGACTTTGTCCCAATCTGCTGGAAATACTAAAGTGTTGACAAAGGACGCCTTATGTGTGTGACACGCCAGTTACTCCTTCCTGTTTTTCTTTCCCCATTTTCGTAGTGCTCACCTTGACCAACTGTGGACTAAGAGTTTCTGCAGTGCTGGCAGGAACAGTTGTGCCTACAGAAGGAGCAGCAACATAAGCACATTCCGAAGCTGGTAATCCAGAAAGTGAATTCGCTTTGCTCCCTTGCTTCACTGGTGGGTGGCCACCCACACATGGACCTACAGTCAGCCTGGTTGATGGGGCTAGTTATTGTTATCCTGCAGTGTCGTCTATACCTGGTACTGCAACAGAACTTCTTTATTTAATAAAACTCATTTTGTGAAGCAGAACTTTTTAATTTTTCTAATCATTTAGGCACATACTTAAAGTTTTCTTTTACACCGTTTTGAAATTCTTATGGACTGGGCGGTTTTTTAGGTTAGAGGGTCTCGAAAAACACAAGAAGGGTTTCAGTCACAAAGGGTGCAGGCTGAACACAGGAAGAACGTATATACAGGCACCATTGGTATAACTGTTGTAAATTGTAGCTGTGTTGGGAAAGTACCACAGCTCCAAGCGCTAATAGAAGGCACTGATGCTCAATTTGTTATAGGCACTGAAAGCTGGCTAAAGCCAGATATAAGCTCAGCCAAAATTTTTGCGAAGAGCCTAACAGTGTTCCGAAAGGATAGGCTACACACGGTTGGCGGTGGTGTGTTTGTTGCTGTTAGAAGTAGTTTAACTTGTCACGAAATTGAAGTAGATACTTCCTGTGAGTTAGTATGGGCAGAGGTCATTGTTGGCAACTGGAATAATATAATAATTGGATCCTTTTACCGATCTCCCAAATCAGATAATACAGTTACTAAAAGGTTCAGAGAAAACTTGAGTTTGATTTCAACACGTACCCGACTTGTACAATAATAGTCGGTGGTGACTTTAATTTACCCTCGATATGTTGGCGAAAATACATGTTTAATTCCGGACGTACGCATGAAATATCAACCCAAATTGTGCTAAACGCATTCTCTGAAAGTTATTTCGATCAGTTAGTCATGAGCTCACACGAATAGGAAACGGTTGTGAAAACACACTTGACCTCTTAGCTACAAATAATCCTGAGTTAATAACGAGCATCAAAACGGTTACATGGATTAGTGAACACAGGGTTGTTGTAGCGAGATTGAATATTGTAATCCCCAAATTCACGAAAGATATACCTATTCAAAAAGCAGATATTAATTCACTTGACGCCTTCCTGAGAGACATTCTCCACTCTTTCCAAATTAATAATATAAGTGTAGACCAGATGTGGCTTAAATTCAAAGACATGGTATCGGCTACAGTTGAGAGATCTATAACAAATAAATTAACAAACGACGAAGCTGATCCTCCTTGGTACACAAAACAGGTTAGAACACTGAAACAACGAATTAAACATGCCGACTTTAGCCGACCGCGTGGCCGAGCAGTTCTAGGCGCTTCAGTCTGGACCGCGCGACCGCAACGGTCGCAGGTTTGAATCCTGCCTCGGGCTTGGGTGTGTGTGATGTCCTTAGGTTAGTTAGGTTTAAGTAGTTCTAGGGGACTGATGACCTCAGATATTAAGTCCCATAGTTCTCAGAGCCATTTGAACCATGCCAAATTTAAACATCCGCAAAATCCCCAAGATTGGCGATCTTTTACAGAAGCTCGAAATTTAACGCGGACTTCAATGCAAGATGCCTATAACAGTTTTCACAACTAAACTTTGTCTCGAAACCTGGCAGAAAATCCAAAGAGATTCTGGTCGTATATGAAGTATGTTAGCGGCAAGAAACAATCAATGCCTTCTCTGCACGATAGCGATGGATATACTATCGAAGACAGTGCTGCCAAAGCAGAGCTACTGAACACAGCCTTCCGAAATGCCTTCACAAAAAAAGATGAGGTAAATATTCCAGAACTCGAATCGAGAGCAGCAGCCAACACGAGTAACGTAGAAGTAAATATCCTCGGAGTAGTGAAGCAGCTTAAATCACTTAATAAACGCAAGTCTTCTGGTCCAGACTGTACACCAATTAGCTTCCTTTTGGAGTACGCTGATGCAGTAGCTCCATACTTAACAATCATATACAACCGTTCGTTCGACGAAAGGTCCGTACTCAAAGACTGGAAAGTTGCACAGGTCACACCAATATTCAAGAAAGGAAGTAGAAGTAATCCACTAGATTACAGGTCCATATCGTTAACGTCGATATGCAGCAGGATTTTAGAACATATATTGTGTTTGATGAAACACAGCTGGCTCTTTATTCACATGAAGCGATGAGTGCTATTGACAAGGGATTTGAGATCGATTCCGTATTTCTGGATTTCCAAAAGGCTTTTTGTCACTGTACCACACAAGCAGCTCATAGTGAAATTGCGTGCTTGTGGAGTATCGTCTCAGTTATGTGACTGGATTTGTAATTTCCTGTCAGAGAGGTCACAGTTTGTAGTAACTGACGGAAAGTCATCGAGTAAAACAGAAGTGATTGCTTGCGTTCTCCCGGGTAGTGCTATAGGCCCGTTGCTGTGCTTTATATATATATAAACGATTTGGGAGACAAACTGAGCAGCTGTCTTCGGTTGTTTGTAGATGACGCTGTCGTTTACCGACTAATAAAGTCATCAGAAGATAAAAGAAACTGCAAAACGATTTAGAAAAGATATCTGAATGTCGTGATAAGTTGCATTTGACCGTAAATAACGAAATGTGTGGGGTCATCCACGTGAGTGCTAATAGGAACTCGTTAAACTTCGCTTACACGATATATCAGCCTAATCCAAAAGCCGTAAATTCAACTAAATATCTAGGTATTACAATTACGAAGAACCCATAGAAAATGTTGTGAGGACGTCTAACCAAAGACTGTTTTTTATTGGATGGACACTTAGAAAATATAACAGACCTACTAAGGAGACTGCCTACACTATCGCGAAATATGGGAGAGAGTGTCACAGAAATGATACAGGATTTGGGATGGACATCATTCAAAGAAAGGCGTTTTTCGCTGCGACGGAATCTGCTCACGAAATTCCAGTCACCAACTTTCTCCTCCTAATGCAAAAATATTTTGTTGACACCGACTTACGTAGTGAGGAACGATCACCGAGATAAAATAAGGGAAATCAGAGCTCGTACGGAAAGATATAGGGGTTCATTGTTTCCATGCGCTATACGAGATTGGAATAATAGAGAATTGTGAGGGTTTATGTTTATTAATTTATTTATTTATTGAGTCCTTTGATCATATGTAGTACAGGGTACAGGATGATATTGGACTTATTACTAAGTTCAAAATGATACATATTTAAATAATCATTTTTCAACATGCTACCAATTTCAAAAGTTGTAGTTCTTGCAATGATACAATGTTACAAATTACAGTAGCTTTAGTTCTTAACAGTTATTCTGGTCCAAGTATTCCTTTACTGAGTAGAAACAGTGGTACTGTACATATTCTCAGACAGATCTTTCAAAAGCACTAATATTTTGTAAGCATTTTATACTATTTGACAGTCTATTACAGAGTTTCAATGAACCCTCTGCCAGGCACTTAAATGTGATATGCAGAGTATCCATGCAGGTGTAGATATAGATTAGGTAAGTACGAGAGCTGCACCGTAACTTCATTTGATACGCACGCTATTTGGTATGTAGTGGTCTTGGTGGGGTGAGTTGTCTCATTTACAGGTGTTGCTCTCTCATCGGACAGGTGTTGTCCTCTTCCAGGTCAGTAAGGAACAGTGACGAGCAAGAGCGTGCGTTTGCATTATAGGCCTGCTTTTCGGAAGGATGCTCTGTGACTGCAGACTAGCATGCCTCACGAAATACCTTCAGTGTAGCATCGCTGGGCTGTGTCTGAGATCGTAAATCACTCGTAACACAGGCCACAACTTTCAGACAAACAACAAGTACAACAAGACAAAGAAATGGACTCCCTCGGCCAATTAGATTGCATCAGAACGTCGAGGAGTGAGAACTTCACTCTAGCAACGCCCACAGCATTCTGCGCATAAACGTGCTTCGCTGTTGGACATTCTGATTGTTCATAAGGTGAATTCGTGAGACTTTCATTAGCATCCGTACAAGTTGGCAATAGTACAGGACTTCAAATCTCAGAGGAACACGTGTGAGGCATTTCTCAAAAACATTGCTTAGGACACAACTGCTTTTTTCAGTGACGAAGCCCATTTTCACTTAATCGGAAGTGTCAATTGACAAAATGTGTGCCACTGGGCCGATATCAATCCCCGAGAACTGCATTGGAGGCTGCTGCAGTAATCTCAAGTGACATTGTCTCGTGCAACTTCCTCAGCTGGGATTGTTGATCCCTGGTTCTTTGAAGAGAATGGGATCACAGTGACAGTGAATTCAAGCCAGTATGTGAACATGATGGAGGAACTTGTTTGTCCTCAACTTGGTGGACATTTCACTCCAACATGGTAGAGCAACAGTTTAGACTTCAAGGGCATCAATGGCTGTTTCAAGGCAACATGTCAAGAAGCGCCTCACCTCAGTAAGGGGCAATTTTGAGTCCAGTTATATGAACCGTCCAAGGAGCCTACAATACCTGAAGTCCAACATTCAGGTAGAAATGGCCAACGTACCTGCTGCTGTGCTAGTAAGGTTTATGAGAAATGCCAGGAACAGGATTATTCATTTTTTGGGCAATGGGGAACATCACCCATTTATATGATTTTCAAAACTATCTAAAAGAAAACTTTAGATATGTACCTACACTATTAAAAAGGAAAAAAAATATTATTCATAAAATGGGTTTTATTGTGTGTTGAAGTCAGACGGGTACGCTGCCACACTCTCTATTACATTGTGCCAAATTTTCAGCCCTCCACTGAGCCCAAGAAGGTTTCCTTTGACAAACGTTGTCAGTTGCTTACACAGTATTTCGGCCATCAGACCCATGTTGTAGCAACGTGGCTGCAGTGGAAATAGGACCACAACTGCTACAGGCAGTCGTATGCAAACTGTATCGCTTATCAGCGAGGCCTCTCGCACAAGTGTCATTTTGAGTGTCCCCAAGTGCTACCTCTAACACAGACTCGCTATTTCGGGGCATAATTGTTCAGTTAGCTCGTGATCCTGAGGATCAGACTAGGGCGTTGACCTTATCTAACCCTCCTTTATCTGACGTACCATAAATTGCAGAATCACACCAGTTTTTTGCGAGAGGTTGGGACATCCGTCCTGACAATTGTCAGGTGGCAGAATTAGGTGTGCATGGTCAACAGCTCCAGGAGCCCTGTCAGGTACCCCAGATGGTCTCGTCTCCTGCTGTGTCGTTGTGAGTTACCTCCACTGATGCCGAGGCAACAGCCGCAGTCTGTCTTTGCCTGTGGTGACGTCGCGTTTTGTGTACCTCTGGGCAACATAATTTTTGCCTGCAGTGAAAATTGGATCCTTGGAGTCATTAATTTACCACACATATGGCAAGCCAGTGGTCTTGCCCTGATTGCCATTTGTTGCACGTGTGACGAGACTACCGACAAGTTGAGGGCTTTTCGGGGGTATGTCATCTGATAGAAACTTTGCCAACTGTCGGTGACATTTGGCGAGCTGCGAGTCCATCTTCAGGGCCCCTGGTGTACACCTCGAAAAATGATGTCACATTTAATCCCTCGATGGCATATGAAACCTGATGGATGACAGATATAATCATTTCAACGTCATGTGCCAACAGATAGCGTAGTAGCATAGCTACCAGAATACCACCTTCGTCTATCCTTTAATAGAGTGTTCACAGCCAGAGACCTCAGAGTGGTGCAGACTTGTGAAGCAAGACTTGAATGACTTTAGCCAATGATAGACAGTTTTTGTTGGGACAAATGTACGGATATAGAGGCTTATCTCACTAGGGTTAAGATAGATACTGCCTACAGGAAAATTAAAGAGACCTTTCGAGAAAAGAGAACCACTTGTATGAATATCGAGAGCTCTGATGAAAACCCAGTTCTAAGCAAAGAAGGGAAAGCAGAAAGGTGGAAGGAGTATATAGAGGGTCTATACAAGGGCGATGTATTTGAGGACAATATTATGGAAATGGAAGAGGATGTAGATGAAGATTGAATGGGAGATATGATACTAGTAGTAAGATGGCGGCTAGTGTAAAAATTCGTTGTGCGTGTCCGAGAAAAAGTGTGAATTTTGCCGTGAAAAAGAAAAATTGTGACAGTTGTAAGGATGAAATTACAAAGCTCAGCGAGCGGGTGTCTAGTTTACAATTTATTATCAGTTCCTTGAAGATGGATATCAGGAAACTTAAAGAAGAAAAAAGTTAACGGAACATGAAAAACTCGCTCCATGAAAGTACGAATATGTCGGAGAATTGGACGGCAGTGAAGTACAAAAGACGCAAACAGATAATACAAGATACAGAAAACGGCGAAAGAAACGTAAATATAGTGAACGAAAATTACTTTCAAGCTCTTTCGACTACGGATTGTGAAAGTGAAGTTAACAGTGCGAGTGTACCATGTGGAAAACCAAACGACTTTGTGAATAAGGTAAAACATGGAATATTTCAGCAGCAGTTAAGTAAAAGAACATATGCGAAAGTGCTCACGAAAAATCTTCCACCGCTAAGCTGCTCTACTGAGACAATATCGACATGTGTTAGCAAAAAAGACGGAATAAATAGTGCCAAACAAGACTTCGCTTACTGCAAAGGTAGGCAGGAAACAGGCAATCTCGGAACAGCAAGTACCGGTAAAATTGAACGGTATGCCGACAGCCAAGGATGAAATACAGCCGCTGAATTTCGATGTACAAGTAGTCAGAATTTTAGTTTTAACTGTACAATAAAACCAGGACCAAAATTCAGTGCTGCTACGTCAATGAGTCAAGAAAAAATTTCCTCATTGAGCAAAAAGGACTTTTCCATCTTCCTGGCGGGATCAAATTATATAGCTAGGAACGAAAAAAACGATCTATTAATCTCGCTAAAAAAAAAAGTGTATGAGCTGAGAGGAACAAATGTTATTTTTTTTCAGTGCCACACCGATACGACTTGATAGAATGGTCCTGTGTAAATAAAGAAATTGAAACTGCAAATAAAGAGATGCAAAATATTTGCAAGTGGTTTGAAAATGTAACATTTGTGAACATCAGCAATTTAGGGAAAAGATTTCACACAACACATGGTTCCCATCTAAATGTACTAGGAAAAAACGCAACAGTAACAAAAATTTTAGAACTTGTAAATAAAAGCTCAAATGTGCCGTGTGATGATAGAAGAGTTATACCTCTCATGGACAGGAAGTGTGTGTATCCTGTAGAATCCAATGTGAAATCTGCTGTCAGTGAAGCTAAACCTCTCCAAGACAAATGTGAAATTTTATTAATGCAAGTGAACACTCCAAATGTTAATGATTCACAGAAAGGCACAGCAGTTATGGAACAACAAACACCAGAAATAAGTGAAACAGCAGCAGCACCATCATTATCAGCAGAAGCAGCAACAGCAGCAGCAGTAGCAGAACCAACAACGACTGGAGCAGCAACACAGCAATGCTTAAGGAGGAGCCAAAGGAAAAATACATCTGTGTCATTCAGTGATAATTTTTTATGGTTTCAAGCCAAGAACAAAATAAAAATGTGAAAAACCAGCCTGCTAACTCACAGATAAGTCACAACAACATTCTATTTTTAAACATTCAGGGTCTTGAAAATAAAGTTGAAATTCTGGAGGAGTCATTGCCACAGAATAAGTATTCTTTCTTATGTCTATCAGAACATTGGCTTAAACCAGAACAAATACAATACTATGTACCAGAAGGTTATAAATATGGAAACAGTTTTTGCAGATCTCAGTGCCGTAATGGTGGTACTGTTATCTATGTTTCAAATGAAATAGAGTGTGGAGCACTAGATCTTAGTTGGGCATGTGTAGAGAAACACTTTGAAATTACTGGGATCATATGTGATATAATGAAACTTATCATAGTATGTATCTACCATTCCCCTGACTCAGATGATAAAACTTTTTTAGATAATTTAGACAGTGTACTCTGCTACATAGTGAAGTGGAAACAGTATGTAACTGTAATTGGGGGAGACTTTAATTCAAGCTTTGATGTAACATGTAACAAACCCAGTGTAAATAAGTTACTGAATATGCTAAGGCAGCACAACTTCAATCATGTAAATTCAGAACCAACAAGACTACAAGCGTGCTTGGATAATGCTTTTGTCAAATGTGCTCATGATATGTACTCCACCAAGGTAAAGGAATTTGTTTTCTCAGACCACTCCATGTTAACAGTAGAGTTAAGACATTTTATAAAAGGGGATGAGAGCAAGGCTGCACAAAAGTTAACAAAATCTAATACCTTAATATTAACAAAACACAATCTCATAAAACTAACACACCAGCTGAGCATAACAAACTGGGACAAATTATTTCTAAACAGTGATTCCAGTGCCCAAACAGTTTATGAAACATTCCACAATTACTTAACAGGTATTTTAAAAGCCCATTTTGTTCCAAATAAATACGATAAAACAAGAAAGGGTAAATTTTGGTACACCAAAGAACTGGAGAATCTAAAAAATAAGCTACTGCTGTTGAAGCGCCTTGCCAAAGTAAACAATTCTATTGAAATTAAGGATCTCGAAAAAATCACTAAGAAACTGTATAAGAAAGAGTTGCAATTGGCGAAACTAAGCTACAACACAAATTTCATAAAAAATAGTAAAAACCAATGCAAGACAGCCTGGTCAGGAATTAATACTGTTCAAGGTGAAGTCAGAAACTTTGACAAGACAGTCCCAATACCAGCAGATACATTCAATAAATATTTTGTAAGCTGTGCTGATGATATCAAAAAGCTGATCAGAAAACCCAATGTAACATGTATGGATTATCCGAAGAGTGCAAACCTAAATCATAATAGGGCCAGATCATCATTGAAACACTTCAAAGAGGTACGCCAACACGAAGTTCTTAAAATAGTCAAAGAAATGGAAAATTCATACAGTACAGATATTTTTAATAATTCAGACAATCTATTGAAAAAAATCATACATTACATTGCAGCACCATTAACATATTCTATAAACCTGTCTCTCATAGAAGGGTTTTTTCCTGATCCTCTCAAACTATCCAAGGTAACTCTAGTCTTTAAGAAGGGTGTCAAATCAGACCCTGCAAACTACAGACCAATTTCGCTAATTCCAGTACTAGGAAAAGTCTTTGAAGGCATAATATATAAGCAGATGTATGAGTACCTAGAACTAAATGCTATGTTAAGTGCATCACACTTTTGTTACAGAAGAGGAAGGTCAGCTATACATGCCATAGAGCTCTTAGTCAGAGACATTCTAGCAGCATTTGAGGTCCATGCGCACGCACAGGTAACCTTATGTGATCTGAGCCAAGCTTCTGACTGTGTTGACCACTCACTTCTGCTCTCTAAACTTGAGTACTAGGGAATATGTGATAAAAGTTTAAAACTCATCAAGTCATAGCTCAATAAAAGCAACCAGGTGGTGAGTTCAGGAAGTCATCTGTCAAACATACTCGAGGTTCAACATGGAGTGCCACAGGGATCTAAATTGGGACCACTTCTTTTCCTTGTACACATAAATGACTTACCAGGAAATATAGATGTAAAGACATATATGTATGCGGATGACACAACCTTTCTATCTGTAAACCATGTACTTGATAACCTTGTAAGTGATATGAAATTGGCAAAAGAAAATGCAACATCATGGTTTAATGCCAATGGTCTGCTATTAAATGAGGAAAAGACCCAGAATATGTGGTTCAGTCTATCAAAGACTACAAAAATAGAAAAACAAAAGGCAAATTTTTTAGGTATTGTACTTGACAACAGTCTAACATGGAACTCTCATGTTGATCACATAGTGGTTAGGTTGTCAAGAGTTATATATTTGTTGAAGAGACTGATGTGTTGTGTGACATTTGAGTACATAAGGACAGCGTACTTTGCCTTTTTTCAATCTGTTTTAAGGTATGGGTTAATACTCTGGGGAAACAGCAGAAAAATAAATGAAATTATGGTGATCCAGAAGAAAGCAATCAGAGTAATGGCTAAGGTAGATAATAGAACACATTGTAAACCATTGTTCCATAAATATAGAATTTTAACAGTAATTAATTTATATATTCTTGACAGTGTTAACTACATACTTGCTGAACTACCTAATTTAAGTGTAACAAATGAAAGGCATGGCTACTATACAAGAACGTGTACTTCTCTGCTGTTGCCACAAAATAGATTAGCTAAAACTAACAATAGTCATAAGTATATGGCAATTAAAATATATAACAAATTGTCTAAAAATGGATCAATCAAGCCTGACAAATTATTTAAAGACAATGTTCATAACTTCTTGTTAACTAATCCATTCTATTCATTAGAAGAATTTTTAGAAATGCCCAATATCAACTTAAATATGTAAAAATTTATTTTGTAAAATTAATAGGTTAAGTGAACTGACGAAGTCTATTGCATGTAACAATGCTGAATGACTAATAAAGAATCTAAATCTGCGTGAAGAGTTTGACAGAGCACTGAAAGACCTGAGTCGAAACAAGGCTCCAGGAGTAGATAACATTCCATTAGAACTACTGACAGCCTTGGGAGAGCCAGTCCTGATAAAACTCTACCATCTGGTGAGCAAGATGTATGAGACAGGCGAAATACCCTCATACTTCAAGAAGAATATAATAATTCCAATCCCAAAGAAAGCAAGTGTTGACAGATGTGAAAATTACCGAACTATCAGTTTAATAAGTCACGGCTGCAAAATACTAATGCAAATTCTCTACAGACAAATGAAAAAAAACAGTAGAAACCAACCTCAGGAAAGATCAGTTTGGATTCCGTAGAAATATTGGAACACATGAGGCAATACTGACCCTACGATTTATATTGGAAGCTGGATTAAGGAAAGGCAAACCAACGTTTCTAGCATTTGTAGACTTAGAGAAAGCTTTTGACAATGTTGACTGGAATACTCTCTTTCAGATTCTGAAGGTGGCAGGGGTAAAATACAGGGAACGAAAGGCTATTCACAATTTGTACAGAAACCAAATGGCAGTTATAAGAGTTGAGGGACTTGAAAGGGAAGCTGTGGTTGGGAAGGGAGTGAGACAGGGTTGTAGCCTCTCCCCGACGTTATTCAATCTCTGTATTGAGCAAGCAGTGAAGGAAACAAAAGAAAAATTCGGAGTAGGTATTAAAATCCATGGAGAAGAAATAAAAACCTTGAGGTTCGCCGATGACACTGTAATTCTGTCAGAGACATCAATGGACTTGAAAGAGCAGCTGAACGGAATAGACAGTGTCTTGAAAGGAGGATATAAGGTGAGCATCAACATAAGCAAAACGCGGATAATGGAATGTAGTTGAATTAAGTTAGGAGATGCTGAGGGTATTAGATTAGGAAATGAAACACTTAAAGCAGTAAAGGAGTTTTGCTATTTGGGGAGCAAAATAATTGATGATGATCGAAGTAGAGAGGATATAAAATGCAGACTGGCAATGGCGAGGAAGTTGTTTCTGAAGAAGAGAAATTTGTTAACACTGAGTACGATAAATAGTTTGGACAAGAAGAGAATAGAAGCTTTCGAAATGTGGTGTTACAGAAGAATGCTGAAGATTAGATGGGTAGATCACATAACTAACGAGGAAGTATTGAATAGGATTGGGGAGAAGAGAAGTTCGTGGCACAACTTGAATAGAAGAAGGAATCGATTGGTAGGACATTTTCTGAGGCATCAAGGGATCACTAATTTAGCATTGGAGGGCAGCGTGGAGGGTAAAAATCATAGAGGGAGACCAAGAGATGAATACACCATCAGATTCAGAAGGATGTAGGTTGCGGTAGGTACTGGGAGTATTGATTGAGGTGAGTGATGAGTATGCTGAAGTAAATTATATGGGAAAGACTAAGTCCTACTGCAAATTGATACAACAAAGAGATAAACTATTTATCTTCAGGAGGACTTGGTGTAAATTATCATTTGAACAAGGGTAACAAAATGTGGCTATTTTCAAATATCCACATTTGAGTAGTTTGTGTAAAAAGCCTCATGTTCATATTTTTCAGTATCCGTAACATATGAACTAGTCTCCTTGCAAATAGTTCTCATAGTGCAAGGTGTAACTTGAAAATTAATTGGTCAGATGAAGAAATATGCTACACTTGTATATTTTCTGATTGAAGTTCATTACTCCCTGTCCTTACCCTTGAAAATTATTTGTTTCTCATGGTCCTGAATGTCTAATCTAGTGACATTCATTGAATTTACTTTGTCCCAGCATCATATTGCCATTTTTTCATGCAGAAATGACTGTGTGGGTCAAAGCAGTCCTGTGTGCAAGTTACACTGACCAACTTTTTTTATGATACCAGGACAACAGATGTGATGCTTTTTGTTTAATAACTTACTTAACGGTACATGTCTTCGCCAATACTACAAAAACGTATTTGGAATTTTTTCCCTGTCACTATCCTTTGTTTTTTCGCATAGCAAAAGAGAGGCAAAAATTAATTGGACTAAATTAATCACAGTTTCAGGTGCACTACATTACGTGTTGGGTAATGCACATGGCAGTTTCTCCCCCATCGCATACTACGTACATAAATGCTTGGAAGTAAGCTTTTGTTTTTTATTTTATAAAATAAATAAACCGAAATTTCATGTATAACAGCAGTCTATACACATATGTGCAGTACTGAAGAAACAGACATAAAATACCGATAAATTTAAAAATATCGTCTGTAAACCAACTATTTACATTAGATTTCCAAGTTTCTTATATTTTTAAATTGTCTTGTTTCAGTTCCTTGTTTCCTATAATTGTCCACTAAACCAAAAGAAAAAAAAGCATGCTTCGGGACATGCCCACTACAAACTGAAACGAGAATTTGGTTTGTTCTCTCTCTTCTATGAAGTCTCCTGCTTTCACCTCGAATTTACAAAGATGCATAACCCGTGGTACCTGTACCAAGCAACAGCAACATATACGATCAATGTGGCTGCAAATATTATGTGATTCGTTTTCATCCAATCACTAATTGTGAGCAGCGGCAAGAGACGGTGTACAATGATTGCCATCTTTCCCAAGGCACAAACAAATTATAGGAAGGGACTATTTTCCTGAGATGTTTTCAACAGTACATAGGACACCAATTTTTAACACAGCCACGGTCACAATTATCTATAGTCACTAAATTAATCTCATTTATAATGTGCAGTGACGACACTGGAAGAATTTACAAGTTAAAATTCATCAATTACACATGCAATTAATTAATGACGTAGTAACTATCGTACTGCTTTAATTAGGCATTCCTACTTTATGTCATTCATATTTTTAATTTTTATAAGCCAATTGTAGATAGATAGCAAAAAGACTTTGACTTGTTTAGGTATAATATTGATTTTAGACAATCGAGTCAATCGCCTGCAGGGAGCTTTCATGACAGCCCCTGACCTGGAACAAGTCCTACCCATTCCACTAAGTCACATATCTTCTGCACCATTCGCTTACCGCTAACATTTCAGCCAAAGAGTATCTTTTTTTAATTGTATCAGTACGTTTACATGCGAAACATGTTCTGAAATAAGAAAACCGAATTGCGGAAACCGTTTTTCGCTTTCGTGTTTACATGTTACTATCTCAAGCGGATTTGCTAGCCCAGTTAAATTTGGCACCTGGAAAACAACGGTTATAGTTTCTGTGTTAATCAGGACAATCGCCATTTGTCTTTAATCAGCCTAGGTGTAAACCGCTTCAGTCTAATATGTCCACTTATCCTTCACCGTATGAAAAGCCATTCCGTCCATAATAGCTGAAAATTTTTAAAAACAAGACAAAACCTGACAGCCCAACACTTTTGAAAACTGGTTGAATTTACAAGGGAGCGAAAATATATTGCTAAACCGGCAACTAGAAGCAGATCTCCAGAATCGATTTTGAAGTGTTTACAATAACCAACCAAAAACGGTATTGGGGTAATCGTTTGCGAAATTCAGTTATGGGGTCTCCATGTAAATGATGTGTATGTTTGCTCTCCTGTGTACCTAAAGGGATATATTAAACCAAATAAAATGCTTAATGAAAAATTGTCCTTATTGACAGTCAACATCAAGAAATTATTTTTGTGCTTGTTTCTTAGTATCGTATCAATGTAATTTACGTACCTTAGACAGATTCACCTATTACGGGCTTGAACTATAACAATCCGAGCCGTCCAAAAATTAATACAAAGGTCTGCAACAACTAAGATATGTTACACCGATTTTTTTTTTTCCTTTATTGTTATTTTCAAACCCGTACAAACAGGCAGGCTGTCAGCAGCATGGTACGCCGCTCTTCAGCCGTAGAGGAGAGAAAGATAGAACAGAAAGAATACACAATGTGACATAACGGTGGGTAATAAAACAGTAGACACATAAGGACAAACACGGAGCCGTTCACACTTAACGAAAATTCACTACAAACTGTTGTCACGACGCACTAACACTGAAGATGGCAATGGCACAGGTGAACGATGGAGTATGACGGGAACACTGAACATGAAACACGACGGCACTCACGAGACACTGATGGCGATGATCTCCGGCGCGCGAATGTCCACTCAGCGTGTACGAGTCCGGGGACCTGCCAAGAGAGGAGGTGGAGGAGGAGGAAGGGGAAATGGGAGAGGGGAGAGCAGAGATGCCATGGGCAAAGGAGAGAGGGGGAGGGAGGAAGGGGGAGTGTAGCCCGGAGGAGAGGGTAGGAGGGAGGGGGGAAAGGAAAGAGAAGGGAAGGGAAAAGGGGGGGGAGGGAGGGTGCCTGAAGGAAAGGACACAGGAGGGGGGAGGAGGATCAAAGTTGATAGGAGGGGTAGATGCAGGGGAGGAGGACATCATCAGGGAGGGGGAGCTGGCGGAAGCCACCTTGGGAGAGGGTAAGGAGGGTGGAGAGATGGAGACCGGGTGGGACATGGGAGTACAGGCGCGGCAGCGGGCGGGGGTGGGAGAGGACCGGGGAGACGAGCGGGTGAGGTGGATCGAGTTTACGGGAGGTGTAGAGGATTCGTATCCTTTCGAGGAAGAGGAGGAGGTGGGGGAAGGGGATAAGGTCATACAGGATCCGCGTGGGGGAAGGGAGACAGATGCGATAGGCAAGGCGGAGAGCATGGCGTTCAAGGATTTGGAGGGATTTATAAAAGGAAGGGGAGGCGGAGATCCAGGCTGGATGGGCGTAACAGAGGATAAGGCGGATAAGGGACTTATAGGTGTGGAGGATGGTGGAGGGGTCCAGACCCCACGTTCGGCCGGAAAGGAGTTTGAGGAGACGGAGTCGGGAACGTGCCTTGGCTTGGATTGTCTGGAGATGGGGAGTCCAGGAGAGGCGACGGTCGAGGGTGACGCCAAGGTACTTAAGGGTGGGGGTGAGAGCGATGGGACGGCCATAAACGGTGAGATAGAAATCAAGGAGGCGGAAGGAGGGAGTGGTTTTGCCTACAATGATCGCCTGGGTTTTGGAAGGATTGACCTTGAGCAACCACTGGTTGCACCAAGCGGTGAACCGGTCAAGATGGGATTGGAGAAGGCGTTGAGAGCGTTGCAGGGTGGGGGCAAGGGCAAGGAAGGCGGTGTCATCGGCAAACTGGAGAAGGTGGACGGGGGGTGACGGCGGCGGCATATCCGCCATGTACAAAAGGTACAGAAGGGGGGAGAGGACGGAGTCTTGGGGCACACCGGCGGAGGGGAAAAAGGTGTAGGAATCGGTATTATGGATGGTGACATGGGAAGGACTGCGGGAGAGAAAGGAACCGATCAGACGAACGTAGTTAATGGGAAGGGCGAAGGTTTGGAGCTTGAAGAGGAGACTGGAATGCCATACGCGGTCATATGCGCGTTCGAGGTCAAGAGAGAGGAAGATTGCGGAGCGACGGGAATTGAGCTGTTCGGAAAGGAGATGAGTGAGGTGAAGGAGAAGATCGTCGGAAGAGAAGGACGGCCGAAAGCCACACTGGGTAACGGGGAGGAGGCGGTGCTGGCGGGGATGCTGGTGGATGCGGCGGGTGAGGATAGATTCCAGGACCTTGCTGAAGACCGAGGTAAGGCTGATGGGACGGTAGGAGGAGACGGCGGACGGCGGTTTGCCAGGTTTGAGGAACATGAGGATACGGGAGGTTTTCCACAGGTCGGGGTAGTAACCGGTGGACAGGACTACATTGTAGAGCCTGGCCAGGGTGGAGAGAAAAGAGACAGGAGCTTCACGAAGGTGACGGTAGGTAACACGATCGTGACCAGGAGCGGTGTTGCGTTTGGTGCGGAGTGTATTGATGAGATCCTGTGTGGTGATGGGGGCATTAAGGTCCGTGTGTGGAATGTTGTCCAAGTACTGGAAACCAGGAGCGAGGGGAGGGACAGAGGTGTCAGCTCGATCGCGGATATCTGGGAAGAGGGAGTAATCGAACTGGGGATCATCAGGGACGGAAAACACATCGGACAGGTAGGAGGCAAAGTGATTGGCCTTACTAAGGGCGTCAGGGAAGGGGTGATCATCGTGGAGAAGAGGATAGTAGGGGGAGGGTTTAGTTCCGGTAAGGCGACGGAAGGCGGTCCAGAACTTGGACGAGTTTATAGGGAGGGTAGCATTTAAACGGGTGCATGTCTGTCGCCAGTCCCGGCGTTTCTTGGCCGCGAGCAAATTCCGAATATGTCGCTGTAGTTGCCGGTGGCGTCGTAGGGTGTCCGGGTCACGCGTGCGGAGGAAGGCACGGTAGAGACGACGGGATTCACGGAGGAGGAGGACGGCCTGTGGTGGTAAGGTAGGACGGTGGGGGTGGATGGCAACAGTAGGGACGTGGGCCTCCACGGCCTCAGACAAGGTCTGCTGGAGAAAGGAGGCGGCATGGGTGACATCATCGGGATGGCGGTAGGCGAGAGGGTGGCTATCGACCTGAGTGGAGAGGGTATGCCGGTAGGCATTCCAATTGGCACGGGAATAGTCATGGATGTACTTAGGGGGAGGGTCATGACGAGGGTCGGGGCGGGGGCGACGGCCGTCTGAAACGGTGAGGAGGACAGGGAGATGGTCGCTACCAATAGGCTCCAGGACATCCACCGTAATGCGACCAAGGAGGTTGGGGGAGGAGAGGATAACATCGGGAGTGGAGTTGGATTCGGGACGGGTGTGCTGGGGGATGGGGATGAGGTCGCCTTGAAGGGAGGAGAGGAACCAATGCCACCGCCGTAACTGGGCAGCGGAGCGACTATGGATGTTGAGGTCGGCAGCGATCACATAGGAGGAGAAGGTACGGTCGATGTGGGAGAGGAAGTCGAAAGGAAGAGGGGCGTTGGGGCGGACATAGATGGTGGCACAGGTAACGGTAAGGCCGGGGAAGAAGAGACTAAGGATCAGGTGTTCGGTGGGGTCGGGAAGGAGAGGCTGGAGCCGAACGGGGATCTGGCGGTGGTGGCCAATGGCAACTCCGCCACGCGCAACTGGGAGGGGATTATCGGAGCGGTGGAGGAGATAGGGGGAGGTGTGGATGGAGTGGTGGGGTTGGAGGAAGGTTTCATTGAGGAGGAAGGCATCCACACGGTGGGTAGCAAGGGTGTGCAGGAAGAGGTTCTTGTTGGCGGGAAGGGAGCGGATATTGTTGAAAAGGATACGATGCTGTCGCGCCATGATAAGGACTTATACGAGGGTGTCAAGGCGGGAGAAGGTGAAATGGGCCTGGTTATTGGAAAAGGTGGCGTACATTTTAAGGTGGAATATGGAACGGGCGGCGAGGGAGATCTGTTGTAAGGTGTGGGGGCGCTGAAAGGGATGGACATTTTGGAGGACAATGGTGAGGAACCTGATGATGTCCTCAGCAGTGGGGGGGGGGACGAATGGAATTGCCAGGAGGGGTGGGGGCGTCCAGGGGACGGACAGGTACGGTGAGTTCAGGAGTGGTGGGAGGGGGTCGGGCTTTACACTTTTGGGAGTAGGTGGGGTGGGGGAGGCTGCAGGTATTACAGGAGGGAGGGGATTGGAGGTTGGGGCACTGCCGGAGGAAGTGCGCTTGCCGACAATGCGGGCAGGTGGGGGCCTCGCGGCACTCTGCTGTTGGACGTGCATTGTAGCGCAGACATCTCTGGCAGCGCAGGGATTGAGGGGGGGAACGGGAGGGGTCGACCTTGAACCGCTGATTGAAGAGGAGGGCACCCTCCTTCAGGAGACGGTCAATGGAGGAGGCGTCCTCAGAGAAAACCCGCATAAGGCGGGTGGGGCCGGTCGCATTGAAAATGCGGCGGACTGCCCGCACCTCCAGGGTGGGATGGGCCTTCAGCTCCGCCAGCACCTCCTCCTCCGTGATCGACGGGCTAAGCCGAGTGATCACGGCGGTGAGGGTCGGCGGGCGACGCGGGGGTTGGGGTTGGCGGGTAGGAGATGGGGAGGGAGCAGGGGTGAGGGTGGCGTGAGGACCAAAACGGGTGATGGGGAGGCGGGAGAGGATGTCAGTATGGAGGGTTGGGCTGGGGGAGGAGATAAGAACAGAATCCCGTCAGGGAGTAAGGAGAGAGATGGGAGCGCCAGGGAAATGTTGGCGGAGGAGGAGGGAGAGATTCCGGGCCTCGAGGAAGGAAGGATCGGGACGGGACAGGAGATATTTGTAGAGACCGGGTGGGGAGGAGGAGGAGGAGGGAGTGGGGCCTGGTGGGGAGACGTCCATGGCATTTTGGGGTGGGGATGGGGGGCGGGGTGGAGCCTTTTTAGGAGCAGAGGAAGTGGAGGCGCCACTAGGGCGTTTGACAGCGGCAGATGGGCGGGTGGTGACATGAGGGACGGGAACGATGGGGAGGTGGCGGGAAGGGACAGGTCCCGGCACGGACGCAGCAGTCGGCGCCGGAGATAGTGACTGTGACGGTGCAGGCGAATGTGGCAGAGATGGTGATGGTGACGATGATGACGGTGGTGGCGGTGATGGCGATGGCGATGGCGACGGGGAGAGCTGGGCGTGGGCAGTGGCCCAACGGGCCACCACCCTAGCCGGAGCTTCAGTGACAGGCTGGGGGAGTGGGGGGAAAGGATCAGAACGAGAGGAAGAGGCGGGAGAGAGGGCGGCAAAGAGCGAGGGCGAAGGGATAGAGAGGAGGGGAGGGATGGAAGGAGGGGGGTGGGACTGGGCACACCAAGTGATAGTGGTGGAGGCGGCGGAAGGGGACGTATACACGATGGCGGTGGTGGTAGTAGTGACGGTGGTGGTGGGGGCGGACATGACGACAAGAAGAAGAAAGAAAAACACAGCACTAAAAGGACAGGACACACACACTGGGAGACGACGGACGGCGACGGCGGCGGCGACGGCGGCAGCGGCGGCGACGGCGACGGCGAGAGGCAGGGACGCTGCTGCCGCGGATGGGGCCGGGGCGGCGGCGGCTGCTGCTGGCTGGACTGCTGCTGCCACCGGAGGGCTGGCTGGCTGGCTGGCTGGCGGACCACTGCTGCAGGCCGGGACCGGGACCGGGAACTGCTGCTGCTGCTGCTGCTGCTGGCTGGCTGGCACCTGTAACCCCTAGCACTTCGATTAGCGCGAAAATGGCACTATCGAAGGGCGGCAACCTTGCGGTGTACCGCCGGAGATGGTTACACCGATTTTTTTTTTTTTTTTTTTTTTTTTTTTATTGTATTTCAATTCCCCATTGGCGCGGGCTGGCAGCAGCATATACGCTGCTCTTCAGCCGAAAGACATAGAACAAAACAATAGAAGACATTTAAAAACAGCAAAGGAGAGAAGAAGGCGAACATAGATATAAAAAAGGGAGAACATCATGGAAGGCAATATACAAAAACACGAGGTGACTGTAAAATGGAGATAAAAAAAAAAACGGTTTAAAAGTAGCACACACAAAAAGCCACACTCTGCGACGATTAAAAGAACACAAGGCACTGTATGACTGGAGCATAAAGGTGTTGACGGATGGCATAGCACACAACGTAACACTGACGGCGAACCTCAAGGCAGTACACAATTAAAATCACACCTCTGGACGCACACGAGAAACAGCACGAAACAACACTGACGTGGCACACTGATGATGATCAATACAGAGGATCTGCCAGGTTCAAGGAGATGAGGGAGACCTGAAGAAGGGAGGGAGGGGAAAGATGGGGGAGGGGAATGGGGGGCGCTCGGAAGAGGGCCAGGTAGGGAGGGATGTGGGAAGGAGAGAGGCAAGTATGGGGTGCAGGGTCCCAGGGGAGGGGGGGATGGAGGAAAATCCGCTCTGGGAGAAGGAGGAAAGAGGAGAAGGGGGCCCTGGGGAGGTGGGGGGGAACAAGGCCGGGTTATAGTTGGAAGGAAGGGTATATGTCACGGCGAAGTTCGTCATCCGGGAGGGGGAGGCGTTGGAAATTGCCCTGATGAAGGAGATGGAGGGTGTGGAGGTGGAGAGAGGGAGGGATACAGCGATAGAGGCGCGGCAACGGGCGAGGGGTGGAGAGGAAGGAGGAAACCAGAGGGTGGGGGGGATCAACCCTGCGAACAATGTAAAGGATGCGGAGATGTTGGAGGAACAAGAGGAGGTGGGGGAAGGGGATCAGTTCATACAGGAGCCGTGTGGGGGAAGGAAGGCGGATATGGAAGGCAAGGCGGAGCGCATGGCGTTCAAGGATTTGGAGAGCCTTGTAAAAGCGGGTGGGGGCGGAGATCCAGGCGACGCTGGCATAACAGAGGATAGGACGGAAGGGGGATTTGTAGGTGTGGAGGATGGTAGAAGGATGCAATCCCCATGTCCGGCCAGACAGGAGTTTCAGCAGGCGGAGGCAGGAATGGGCTTTCTGCTGGATGGTCAGGAGATGAGGGGTCCAGGTGAGGTGTCGGTCAAGGGTGAGGCCAAGGTATTTCAGGGTGGGGGTGAGTTGGATAGGACGACCATAAAGGGTGAGGTAGAAATCTTGGAGGCGAAAGGAGCGAGTGGTACGGCCTATGATGATTGCCTGGGTTTTGGAGGGGTTCAGACGGAGGAGCCACTGGTTACACCAAGTGGTGAACTGGTTAAGGTGGGTTTGGAGGGTACGTTGAGACCGTTGAAGGGTAGGATAGAGAGCCAGGAGGGCGGTGTCATCAGCGTATTGGAGAAGGTGAACTGGTGGGGGTGGCTTGGGCATATCAGCTGTATACAAGAGATAAAGGAGAGGGGAGAGGACAGAACCCTGGGGGACGCCAGCCGTGGGATAAAAGATACGGGAGTTGGTGTTGTGGAGGGTGACATAGGAAGGACGGTGCGAGAGGAAGGAAGCGACCAGATGGACAAAATTGATAGGCAGGGCGTAGGTTTGGAGTTTAAAGAGGAGACCGGGATGCCATACACGGTCATAGGCATTATGGAGGTCAAGGGAAACAAAAATGGCGGAGCGACGGGAGTTGAGCTGGAGGGACAGAAGGTGAACAAGGTTGAGGAGTTGGTCGTCAGCAGAGAAGGAGGGTCGGAAGCCACACTGGGTAAGGGGGAGGAGGTGGTGTTGAGCAAGGTGCCGATGGATACGGTGGGAGAGAATGGATTCAAGGACCTTACTGAAGACGGAGGTGAGGCAGATGGGACGATAGGAAGAGGCGGCAGAAGGGGGTTTGTTGGGTTTGAGGAAGAGGAGGACGCGGGAGGTCTTCCACAGGTCAGGGTAGAAGCCAGTAGAGAGGATGACATTATAGAGATGGGCGAGGACAGTTAGGAAGGAATAGGGGCTTTCTCGAAGGTGACGGTAGGTGACACAGTCGTGACCAGGGGCCGTGTTGCGTTTGGACTGGAGGAGAAGCTTAATGTCTTGTGCTGTGATGGGAGTGTTGACGTCGGAGGGGGGCAACTGCCCCAAGTACTGGAGACTAGGAGCAAGTGGAGCGACTGAGGTATCAGCACGTTCCATGACGGTGGGGAAAACAGAATAATCAAAGTGGGGATCATCGGGGATGGAGAAGACCTCGGGAAGGTGGGAAGCGAAGTGGTTGGCCTTACTGAGGTTGTCTGGAAGGGGGCTATCGTCATGGAGAAGGGGGTAGTGGGGAGCGGAAAGGGAACCAGTAAGACGATGGAAAGCAGACCAGTACTTGGAGGAGTTGATAGGGAGGGTGGCATTGAGTCGTGTGCAGGTCTGGCGCCAGTCCCGGCGTTTCGTTGCTGTAATAAGGTTCCGTACGTGTCGCTGTATTTGCCGGTGGCGTTGGAGTGTATCCCTGTCACGAGTGCGGAGGAAGGAGCGATAGAGGCGGCGGGATTCACGGAGGAGGAGGACAGCCCGCAGAGGGAGAGTGGGACGGTGTGGGTGGATGGTTTTAGTAGGAACATGGGCCTCCACGGCGTCAGTAATTACCGTCTGAAGGAAGGACGAGGCGCGGATGATGTCGTCAGGATGGCGATAGGTAAGAGGGTGGCTTTCGACCTGGGTGGAGATGGAGTCCCGGTAGGCATCCCAGTTGGCACGGCGATAGTCATGGACGACCTTGGGAGGGGGTGCAGGTTGCGGAGCTGGAGGGGGGCGGTTTGCAGACGTTATGGTGAGAAGGGCAGGGAGGTGATCGCTACCTGTGGGGTCAAGGACGGCGACAGTGATACGCCCAAGGAGGTTGGCGGAGGCAATGACAACATCGGGGGTGGTGTTACTTTCGGGTCGGGTGTGCTGGGGAATAGGAACAAGGTCACCCTGGATTGTGGAGAGGAACTGATGCCACCGCCGAAGGGCAGCAGGAGTGTGGCTATGGACGTTGAGGTCGGCGGCAATCACATAGGTGGAGAAGGTGTGGTCAATGTGTGAGATGAAGTCATAAGGAAGAGCAGCAGTGGAGCGGACATAGAGGGTGGCACAGGTAATGGTGAGGGAGGGGAAGAAGACGCTAAGGATAAGGTGTTCAGTGGGGTCATTGAGGAGAGGTTGTGGCCGGACGGGGATATGCTTAAGGTGGCCAATCGCGACTCCACCCTGCGCACGAGGACCAGGAGCATCAGTGCGGTGGAGGATATAGGGGGAGGAGCGGATAGAATGGTTGGGCTGGAGAAAGGTTTCGTTCAAGAGGAAGGTGTCGACCTGGTGGTGGGAGAGGGTGTGCATGAGGAGGTATTTGTTGGAGCGGAAGGAGCGAATGTTCTGGAAGAGGATGCGAGACTCGTGCCGCGCCATGACGGGAAGGAGGGGGGGAAGAGAGGGAAGGGAAGAGACTTAAACTAGGGTGTCGAGGCGGGTGAAGGTGAAGTGGGCTTGGTTGTGGGAGTAAGTGGCGAAGGTGTTCAGGTGGAAAACAGAGCGAGCAGCAAGGGATATTTGTTGGAAGGTGTGCGGGTGCTGGAAAGGGTGAATGTTTTGGAGTACAACGGTAATGAACCGGATGATGTCCTCGGCCGTGGGGGGTGGACGGAGGGAATTGTTAGGATGGACAGGAGGATCAACGGGACGAACTGGGACTGTAAGTTCAGGGGTGGCTGGAGGAGGTTTAGCTTTACACTTGTGGGAGTATGTGGGATGGGGGCCATTGCAGGTATTACAGGAAGGAGGAGCAGCGAGGTTGGGGCAGTTCTTGAGAAAGTGGGAGGCCTTGCAATGGGGACAGGTGGGGGGGTTTATGCAGTCGGCAGTCAGGTGGTCATTGTACATCAGGCACCGTTGGCAACGGTAGGATTGGGAAGGGGATTTGGAGGATTCAACAGGGTGGCGACGGTGGTATATCAGGGCACCCTGGGTGAGGAGATGGTCTATGGACGGGGCGGACTCTGAGAATACCCACATGAGGTAGGTGGGACCAGAGGCATTGTGGATACGGCGAGCAGAGCGGATTTCCAAGTCCGGGTGGGAGTTCAGTTCTACCAACACTTCATCCTCTGTGATCACCGGGCTGCGCTTGGTGATCACAGCGGTGTAGGTGGGGGGGGCGACGGGGAGGCTGGGGCTGACGAGGAGTGGAAGCGGAAAGAAAGGGTGTCAGAGAGGCGTGGGGGCCAAACATAACTCGTGGGAGTTTTCGCAGGAGGTCTGTGTGAAATGATGGGGACGGGGCCTTGATAAGGACTGAGTCCCTGCGGGGAATGAGTTGGGAGATGGGAGCACCAGGTAAGTACTTGCGTATTTCCTTGGTGAGGGTACGAGCGTCGAGGAACTTAGGATCGGGAGTTGACAGGACAAAGGTGTGGAGGGTAGGGGCCAAGGTAGGGGTGGCAGGAGGAGGGGTGGTGTCCATGGTGACGGCAGGGGGAGGGGGAGGTGGCGTTGATTTTTTGTGGGAAGTGGCGGGAGCAGAGTCGGTAAGGACGCGCTTTTGGGGTTTTTTGGAGACTGGAGGCTGGGAGGAGGGGAGAGGGACGGGGAGGAGAGGGAGGTGGCGGGTGGCAGATCCCTGTGGCGTAGTGGAGGCACCGGGAGAAGCAGCTGGTTCAGTGGTGGCGATGGTGGCTCGGCGCAACGTGATGCGTGCGGGAGATGCAGAAGACGAAGCGACGGGGTCGGTGAGAGAGGGGAAGCCAACCACCTGAAGGGCCTCAGCAGAGGCGGCAACAGAGGCGTACGTGAGGGCGGGGGTAGTAGTGGGAGCTGTTGAGGGTGTGGAGGCAGGAGGAAGGGTGTAGAGGTGTGGGTATACAGCAGGGGAGGAGATAGGGGGGTGGGTAAGTGGAGGAAGGGAAGGGGAGGTGGAAGGAGGGAGGCCAGAGGCGGCACTCCAGGAAGTGACTGTGGGAGAGGGGGAGGGGGAGGTGTAGATGACGGTGGAGGTGGAAGTACTCATTGCAGACGAACGGCGACGGACAGACGGACGTGCAGCAGGCGGCGTCGGCGTCGGCGATGGGCAGCGGCGAACAGCAGGCGGCGTCGGCGTCGGCGTCGGCGGCGAACAGACGGACGAACAGCAGGCGGCGGCGGCGGCGGCAGCGGTTACGACGACGGCGATGGACAGCCAGCAGGCGGACGGACGGACGGACGGACGAACGAACGAACAGCGACAGCAGCGGGCAGACAGACAGACAGACAGACACAATCTTCGAAGACGGAGATTCCACCCTGAGAGTAGCCCAGGCTTTGCAATCTGACGCTTTCGAAGGAGGGGATCCAACCCTCTAGATGTTACACCTTTTTTTTTTTTTTTTTTTTTTTTTTCTTTATTGTATTTCAATTCCCCTATCGGGGCGGGCTGGCAGCAGCATATGCGCTGCTCTTCAGCCGAAAGACATAGAACAAAACAATAGAAGACATTTAAAAACAGCAAAGGAGAGAAGAAGGCGAACATAGATATAAAAAGGGAGAACATCATGGAAGGCAATATACAAAAAAAAAAAACGGGGTGACTGTAAAATGGAGATAAAAAACTGTTTAAAAGTAGCACACACAAAAAGCCACACACTGCAACGATTAAAAGAGCACAAGGCACAGTATGACTGCAGCATAAAGGTGTTGACGGCTGGCATAGCACACAGCGTAGCACTGACGGCGAACCTCAAGGCAGCACACAATTAAAATCACACCTCTTGACGCACACGAGAAAAGCACGAAACACAACACTGACGTGGCACACTGATGTTGATCAATACAGAGGATCTGCCAGGTTCAAGGAGATGAGGGAGACCTGAGGAAGGGAGGGAGGGGAAGAGATGGGGGAGGGGGAATGGGGGGCGCTCGGAAGAGGGCCAGGTAGGGAGGGATGTGGGAAGGAGAGAGGCAAGTATGGGGTGCAGGGTCTCAGGGGAGGGGGGGATGGAGGAAAATCCGCTCTGGCAGAAGGAGGAAAGAGGAGAAGGGGGCCCTGGGGAGGGGGGGGGAACAAGGCCGGGTTATAGTTGGAAGGAAGGGTATATGTCATGGCGAAGTTCGTCATCCGGGAGGGGGAGGCGTTGGAAATTGCTCTGATGAAGGAGATGGAGGGTGTGGAGGTGGAGAGAGGGAGGGATACAGCGATAGAGGCGCGGCAACGGGCGGGGGGTGGAGAGGAAGGAGGAAACCAGAGGGTGGGGGGGATCAACCCTGCGAACAATGTAAAGGATGCGGAGATGTTGGAGGAACAAGAGGAGGTGGGGGAAGGGGATCAGTTCATACAGGAGCCGTGTGGGGGAAGGAAGGCGGATACGGAAGGCAAGGCGGAGCGCATGGCGTTCAAGGATTTGGAGAGCCTTGTAAAAGCGGGTGGGGGCGGAGATCCAGGCGACGCTGGCATAACAGAGGATAGGACGGATGAGGGATTTGTAGGTGTGGAGGATGGTAGAAGGATGCAATCCCCATGTCCGGCCGGACAGGAGTTTCAGCAGGCGGAGGCGGGAATGGGCTTTCTGCTGGATGGTCAGGAGATGAGGGGTCCAGGTGAGGTGTCGGTCAAGGGTGAGGCCAAGGTATTTCAGGGTGGGGGTGAGTTGGATAGGACGACCATAAAGGGTGAGGTAGAAATCTTGGAGGCGAAAGGAGCGAGTGGTACGGCCTATGATGATTGCCTGGGTTTTGGAGGGGTTGAGACGGAGGAGCCACTGGTTACACCAAGTGGTGAACTGGTTAAGGTGGGTTTGGAGGGTACGTTGAGACCTTTGAAGGGTAGGATAGAGAGCCAGGAAGGCGGTGTCATCAGCATATTGGAGAAGGTGAACTGGTGGGGGTGGCTTGGGCATATCAGCTGTATACAAGAGATAAAGGAGAGGGGAGAGGACAGAACCCTGGGGGACGCCAGCCGTGGGATAAAAGATACGGGAGTTGGTGTTGTGGAGGGCGACATAGGAAGGACGGTGCGAGAGGAAGGAAGCGACCAGACGGACAAAATTGATAGGCAGGGCGTAGGTTTGGAGTTTAAAGAGGAGACCGGGATGCCATACACGGTCATAGGCATTATGGAGGTCAAGGGAAACAAAAATGGCGGAGCGACGGGAGTTGAGCTGGAGGGACAGAAGGTGAACAAGGTTGAGGAGTTGGTCATCAGCTGAGAAGGAGGGTCGGAAGCCACACTGGGTAAGGGGGAGGAGGTGGTGTTGAGCAAGGTGCCGATGGATACGGTGGGAGAGGATGGATTCAAGGACCTTACTGAAGACGGAGGTGAGGCAGATGGGACGATAGGAAGAGGCGGCAGAAGGGGGTTTGTTGGGTTTGAGGAAGAGGAGGACGCGGGAGGTCTTCCACAGGTCAGGGTAGAAGCCAGTAGAGAGGATGACATTATAGAGATGGGCGAGGACAGTTAGGAAGGAATAGGGGCTTTCTCGAAGGTGACGGTAGGTGACACAGTCGTGACCAGGGGCCGTGGTGCGTTTGGACTGGAGGAGAAGTTTAATGTCTTGTGCTGTGATGGGAGTGTTGACGTCCGAGGGGGGCAACTGCCCCAAGTACTGGAGACTAGGAGCAAGTGGAGCGACTGAGGTATCAGCACGTTCCATGACGGTGGGGAAAACAGAATAATCAAAGTGGGGATCATCGGGGATGGAGAAGACCTCGGAAAGGTGGGAAGCGAAGTGGTTGGCCTTACTGAGGTTGTCTGGAAGGAGGCGATCGTTATGGAGAAGGGGGTAGTGGGGAGCGGAAAGGGAACCAGTAAGACGATGGAAGGCAGACCAGTACTTGGAGGAGTTGATAGGGAGGGTGGCATTGAGTCGTGTGCAGGTCTGGCGCCAGTCCCGGCGTTTCGTTGCTGTAATAAGGTTCCGTACGTGTCGCTGTATTTGCCGGTGGCGTTGGAGTGTATCCCTGTCACGAGTGCGGAGGAAGGAGCGATAGAGGCGGCGGGATTCACGGAGGAGGAGGACAGCCCGCGGAGGGAGAGTGGGACGGTGTGGGTGGATGGTTTTAGTAGGAACATGGGCCTCCACAGCGTCAGTAATTACCGTCTGAAGGAAGGACGAGGCGTGGATGATGTCATCAGGATGGCGATAGGTAAGAGGGTGGCTTTCGACCTGGGTGGAGATGGAGTCCCGGTAGGCAGCCCAGTTGGCACGGCGATAGTCATGAACGACCTTGGGAGGCGGTGCAGGTTGCGGAGCTGGAGGGGGGCGGTTTGCAGACGTTATGGTGAGAAGGACAGGGAGGTGATCGCTACCTGTGGGGTCAAGGACGGCGACAGTGATACGCCCAAGGAGGTTGGCGGAGGCAATGACAACATCGGGGGTGGTGTTACTTTCGGGTCGGGTGTGCTGGGGAATGGGAACAAGGTCACCCTGGATTGTGGAGAGGAACTGATGCCACCGCCGAAGGGCAGCAGGAGTGCGGCTATGGACGTTGAGGTCGGCGGCAATCACATAGGTGGAGAAGGTGTGATCAATGTGTGAGATGAAGTCATAAGGAAGAGGAGCAGTGGAGCGGACATAGATGGTGGCACAGGTAATGGTGAGGGAGGGGAAGAAGACGCTAAGGATAAGGTGTTCAGTGGGGTCATTGAGGAGAGGTTGTGGCCGGACGGGGATATGCTTAAGGTGGCCAATCGCGACTCCACCCTGCGCACGAGGACCAGGAGCATCAGTGCGGTGGAGGATATAGGGGGAGGAGCGGATAGAATGGTGGGGCTGGAGAAAGGTTTCGTTCAAGAGGAAGGTGTCGACCTGGTGGTGGGAGAGGGTGTGCATGAGGAGGTATTTGTTGGAGCGGAAGGAGCGAATGTTCTGGAAGAGGATGCGAGACTCGTGCCGCGCCATGACGGGAAGGAGGGGGGGAAGAGAGGGAAGGGAAGAGACTTAAACTAGGGTGTCGAGGCGGGTGAAGGTGAAGTGGGCTTGGTTGTGGGAGTAAGTGGCGAAGGTGTTCAGGTGGAAAACAGAGCGAGCAGCAAGGGATATTTGTTGGAAGGTGTGCGGGCGCTGAAAAGGGTGAATGTTTTGGAGTACAACGGTAATGAACCGGATGATGTCCTCGGCCGTGGGGGGTGGACGGAGGGAATTGTTAGGATGGACAGGAGGATCGACGGGACGAACTGGGACTGTAAGTTCAGGGGTGGCCGGAGGGGGTTTAGCTTTACACTTGTGGGAGTATGTGGGATGGGGGCCATTGCAGGTATTACAGGAAGGAGGAGCAGCGAGGTTGGGGCAGTTCTTGAGAAAGTGGGAGGCCTTGCAATGGGGACAGGTGGGGGGGTTTTTGCAGTTGGGAGTCAGGTGGTCATTGTACATCAGGCACCGTTGGCAACGGTAGGATTGGGGAGGGGATTTGGAGGATTCAACAGGGTGGCGACGGTGGTATATCAGGGCACCCTGGGTGAGGAGATGGTCTATGGACGGGGGGGACTCTGAGAATACCCGCATGAGGTAGGTGGGACCAGAGGCATTGTGGATACGGCGAGCAGAGCGGATTTCCAAGTCCGGGTGGGAGTTCAATTCTACCAACACTTCATCCTCTGTGATCACCGGGCTGAGCTTGGTGATCACAGCGGTGTAGGTGGGGGGGCGACGGGGAGGCTGGGGCTGACGAGGAGTGGAAGCGGAAAGGAAGGGCGTCAGAGAGGCGTGGGGGCCAAGCATAACTCGTGGGAGTTTTCGCAGGAGGTCTGTGTGAAATGATGGGGATGGGGACTTGATAAGGACTGAGTCCCTGCGGGGAATGAGTTGGGAGATGGGAGCACCAGGTAAGTACTTTCGTATTTCCTTGGTGAGGGTACGAGCGTCGAGGAACTTAGGATCGGGAGTGGACAGGACAAAGGTGTGGAGGGCGGGGGCCAAGGTAGGGGTGGCAGGAGGAGGGGTGGTGTCCATGGTGACGGCAGGGGGAGGGGGAGGTGGCGTCGATTTTTTGTGGGAAGTGGCGGGAGCAGAGTCGGTAAGGACGCGCTTTTGGGGTTTTTTGGAGACTGGAGGCTGGGAGGAGGGGAGAGGGACGGGGAGGAGAGGGAGGTGGCGGGTGGCAGATCCCTGTGGCGTAGTGGAGGCACCGGGAGAAGCAGCTGGTTCAGTGGTGGCGATGGTGGCTCGGCGCAACGTGATGCGTGCGGGAGATGCAGAAGACCAAGCGACGGGGTCGGTGAGAGAGGGGAAGCCAACCACCTGAGGGGCGGCAGCAGAGGCGGCAACAGAGGCGTACGTGAGGGCAGGGGTAGTAGTGGGAGCTGTTGAGGGTGTGGAGGCTGGAGGAAGGGTGTAGAGGTGTGGGTATACAGCAGGGGAGGAGATAGGGGGGGTGGGTAAGTGGTGGAAGGGAAGGGGAGGTGGAAGGAGATGTTACACCTTTTTTTTTTTTTTTTTTTTTTACTTTATTGTTATTTTAAAACCTGTACAATTCAGGTAGGCTGGCAGCGGCACACTACGCCGCTCTTCAGCCATAGCGTTTTACAAGAGTATGAAACATGGTGAATGACAATGAACAAAGTGACGGGCAAAAGAGAGAGGTCACAGAGACATAAAAAACACGGAGTCGTTCACAGGTGACGATAACAACACTGAAAACACGTTGGCACGGCGCACAAAACACTGGTGAGTCCGACGGCACAAGTGAACGTAGGAGTGGGACGGCGGACACCAAAAACACTATATGACGTCACACACACGAAGCACAAAAGGCGACGATCTCCGGCGCGCGAATGTTCACTATACGTGTGCGAGTCCGGGGACCTGCCAAGAGAGGAGGAGGAGGGAGGGGAGTGGGAGAGCGAGAGGGGAGAGCAGAGATGCCACGGGCAGGGGAGATAGGGGGGAGGGAGGAAGGGGGAGAGGAAGCCCGGGGGAAGAGGGGGAAGGGAGGGGACAGGGAGATGGAAAAAGAAGGGAAGAGAAGAGAAGGGAGGGAGGGTGCCGAAAGGAAAGGACACGGGAAGTGGGGGGCGGGGCAGGGTCAAAGTTGATAGGAGGGGTAGATGGAGGGGACGAGGACATCATCAGGGAGAGGGAGCTGGCGGAAGCCACCTTGGGAGAGGGTATGGAGGGTGGAGAGATGGAGACCGGGTGGGACGTGGGAATACAGGCGCGGCAGCGGGTGGGGGTGGGAGAGGATCGGGGAAATGAGCGGGTGAGGAGGATCAAGTTTACGTGAGGTGTACAGGATACGTATCCTTTCAAGGAAAAGGAGGAGGTGGGGGAAGGGGATGAGATCATACAGGATCCGCGTGGGGGAGGGGAGACGGATGCGATAGGCAAGGCGGAGAGCATGGCGTTCAAGGATTTGGAGGGATTTATAGAAGGTAGGGGGGGCGGAGATCCAGGCTGGATGGGCGTAACAAAGGATAGGGCGGATGAGGGATTTATAGGTGTGGAGGATTGTGGAGGGGTCCAGACCCCACGTGCGGCCGGAAAGGAGCTTGAGGAGACGGAGTCGGGAACGTGCCTTGGCTTGGATTGTCTGGAGATGGGGAGTCCAGGAGAGGCGACGGTCGAGGGTGACGCCAAGGTACTTAAGGGTGGGAGTGAGGGCGATAGGACGGCCATAGACGGTGAGATAGAAATCAAGGAGGCGGAAGGAAGGGGTGGTTTTGCCTACAATGATCGCCTGGGTTTTGGAGGGATTGACCTTGAGCAACCACTGGTTGCACCAAGCGGTGAACCGGTCAAGATGGGATTGGAGAAGGCGTTGGGAGCGTTGCAGGGTGGGGGCAAGGGCGAGGAAGGCGGTGTCATCGGCAAACTGGAGGAGGTGGACGGGGGGCGACGGCGGCGGCATGTCCGCCGTGTACAAAAGGTACAGAAGGGGGGAGAGGACGGAGCCTTGGGGCACACCGGCGGAGGGGAAAAAGGTGTAGGAATCGGTGTTATGGATGGTGACATAGGAAGGACGGCGGGAGAGAAAGGAACCGATCAGACGGACGTAGTTAATGGGAAGGGCAAAGGTTTGGAGCTTGAAGAGGAGACCGGAATGCCAGACGCGGTCATAAGCGCGTTCGAGGTCAAGTGAGAGGAAGATGGCGGAGCGACGGGAATTAAGCTGTTCGGAAAGGAGATGAGTGAGGTGAAGGAGAAGATCGTCGGAAGAGAAGGATGGCCGAAAGCCACACTGGGTGACGGGAAGGAGGCGGTGCTGGCGGAGATGCTGGTGGATGCGGCGGGTGAGAATAGATTCTAGGACCTTGCTGAAGACCGAGGTAAGGCTGATGGGACGGTAGGAGGAGACTGCGGACGGCGGTTTGCCAGGTTTTAGGAACATGAGGATACGGGAGGTTTTCCACAGGTCGGGGTAGTAACCGGTGGACAGGACTACATTGTAGAGCCTGGCCAGGGTGGAGAGGAAAGAGACAGGAGCTTCACGAAGGTGACGGTAGGTGGCACGATCGTGACCAGGAGCGGTGTTGCGTTTTGTGCGGAGTGTATCAATGAGATCCTGTGTAGTGATAGGGGCATTGAGTTCCGTGTGTGTAATGGTGTCCAAGTACTGGAAGCCAGGAGCGAGGGGAGGGGAAGAGGTGTCAGTTCGATTGCGGACATCTGGGAAGAGGGAGTAATCGAACTGGGGATCATCGGGGACGGAAAATACATCGGAGAGGTAGGAGGCAAAGTGATTGGCCTTACTAAGGGAGTCAGGGAAAGGGTGATCATCATGGAGAAGAGGATAATAGGGGGAGGGTTTAGTTCCGGTAAGGCGACGGAAGGCCGACCAGAACTTGGACGAGTTGATTGGTAGGGTTGCATTTAAACGGGTGCATGTCTGTCGCCAGTCCCGGCGTTTCTTAGCCGCGAGCAAATTACGAACGTGTCGCTGGAGTTGCCGGTGGCGTCGTAGTGTGTCCGGGTCACGCGTGCGGAGGAAGGCACGGTAGAGACGACGGGATTCACGGAGGAGGAGAACGGCCTGTGGGGGTAAGGGAGGACGGTGGGGTTGGATGGCGACAGTAGGAACATGGGCCTCCACGGCCTCAGACAAGGTCCGCTGGAGAAAGGAGGCGGCATGGGTGACATCGTCAGGGTGGTGGTAGGTGAGAGGGTGGCTATCGACCTGGGTGGAAAGGGTATCCCGGTAGGCATTCCAGTCGGCTCGGGAGTAGTCGTGGACATACTTAGGGGGAGGGTCAGTACGAGGGTCGGGGCGAGGGCGACGACCGTCTGAAACGGTGAGGAGGACAGGGAGATGGTCGCTACCAATAGGCTCCAGGACATCCACCGTGATGCGGCCAAGGAGGTTGGGGGAGGAGAGGATAACATCAGGAGTGGAGTTGGATTCAGGACGGGTATGCCGGGGGATGGGGACGAGGTCACCTTGAAGGGTGGAGAGGAACCGATGCCATCGCCGTAACTGGGCAGCGGAACGACTATGGATGTTGAGGTCGGCGGCGATCACGTAGGAGGAAAAGGTACGATCGACGTGGGAGAGGAAGTCGAAGGGAATAGGAGCGTTGGGGCGGACATAGATGGTGGCGCAGGTAACGGTAAGGCCGGGGAAGAAGAGACTAAGGATCAGGTGTTCGGTGGGGTCGGGAAGGAGAGGTTGGAGCCGAACGGGGATCTGGCGGTGGTGACCAATGGCAACTCCGCCACGCGCAATCGGGAGGGGATTATCGGAGCGGTGGAGGAGGTAGGGCGAAGTGTGGACTGTGTGTTGGGGTTGCAGGAAGGTTTCATTGAGGAGGAAGGCATCCACGCGGTGGGTGGCAAGGGTGTGCAGGAACAGGTTTTTGTTGGCAGAAAGGGAGCGTATGTTGTTGAAAAGGATACGTTGCTGTCGCGCCATGACTGGGATTTAAACGAGGGTGTCAAGACGGGAGAAGGTGAAATGGGCCTGGTTGTTGGAGTAGGTGGCGTACATCTTGAGTTGGAAGATGGAACGGGCAGCAAGGGAGATCTGCTGGAGGGTGTGAGGGCGCTGAAAGGGATGAACATTCTGGAGGACGATGGTGAGGAACCTGATGATGTCCTCAGCGGTGGGTGGGGGACGAAGGGAATTGCCAGGGGGGGTGGGGGCGTCCAGAGGACGGACAGGTACGGTGAGTTCAGGAGTGGTTGGAGGGGGTCGGGCTTTACACTTTTGGGAGTAGGTGGGATGAGGGAGATTGCAGGTATTACAGGAGGGAGGGGATTGGAGGTTAGGGCACTGCCGGAGGAAGTGCGCCTGCCGACAATGCGGGCAGGTGGGGGCCTCGCGGCACTCAGCTGTGGGGTGCGCATTATAGCGCAGACACCTCTGGCAGCGCAGGGATTGAGGAGGGGAACGGGAAGGGTCGACCTTGTACCGCTGGTGGAAGAGGAGGGCACCCTCCTTCAGGAGACGGTCAATGGAGGGGGCGTCCTCAGAGAAAACCCGCATAAGGCGGGTGGGGCCGGCCGAGTTGAAAATGCGGCGGACCGCCCGCACCTCCAGCGTGGGATGGGCCTGGAGCTCCGCCAACACCTCCTCCTCCGTGATCGACGGACTGAGCCGCGTGATCACGGCAGTGAGGGTCGGCGGGCGACGCGGGGGTTGGGGTTGGCGGGTAGGAGATGGAGAAGGAGCAGGGGTAAGGGAGGCGTTGGGACCAAAACGGGTGATGGGGAGACGGGAGAGGATGTCAGTATGGAGGGTTGAGCTGGGGGAGGAGATGAGAACAGAATCTCGGCGAGGAGTGAGGAGGGAGATGGGGGCACCAGGACAATGCTGGCGAAGGAAGAGGGTGAGGTTCCGGGCTTCAAGGAGAGAGGGATCAGGACGGGAGAGGAGGTAGCGGTAGGAGGAAGGGAGAGAGGAGGAGGATGAGGGGACAGGGACAGGCGGGGAGACTTCCATGGCATCAAGGGTGGGGGAAGGAGGACGAGGTGCAGCCTTTTTGGAAGCAGAGGAAGCAGGGGTGCCACCGGGGCGCTTGACGGCGGTGGAGGAGGTGTGGGGGATGGGAACAACGGGAATGTGGCGGGGAGGGGCAGGTCCCGGGGCCGGAGTCGGCGCCGGAGATGGTGACGGTGACGGTGAAGGCGACGATGACGATGACGGCGGCAGAGGCGGCGGTGATGGCGAAGGTGACGGGGAGAGCTGGGCGTGGGCAGTGGCCCGACGGGCCACCACCCGAGCTGGAGCTGCAGTGACAGGCTGGGGGAGTGGGGGGAAGGGATCAGAACGAGAGGAGCGGGAGGAAGAAGCGGGAGAGGGGGCGACAAAGATAGAGGGTGAAGGGAGAGTGAGGAGAGGTGGAATGGAAGGAGGGAGGTGGGACTGGGCACACCAAGTTATAGTGGTGGAGGCGGCGGAAGGGGAGGTATAGACAATGGCGGTGGTGGTAGTAGTGACAGTGGTGGTGAGGGCGGACATGACGGGAGAGAGAAACAAGAACGAACAGAACGAAGAGGAGAGGACAGAAACCGGGGACAGACAAAGACGAAGACGGATGAAGACGAAGACGGCCGTAGACCAGGGTCAGGACGGCGGCGATGGTGGCGACCAGGCGGCACCGGATGGCGGCGGCGGCGGGCACCGGCAGGCGGCGGGCACCGGCGGCGGCGGCGAGCACCGGCAGGCGGCGGCGGCGGGCACCGGCAGGCGGCGGGCACCGGCGGCGGCGGCGGCGGCGGCGAGCACCGGCAGGCGGCGGCGGCGGGCACCAGCAGGCGGCGGCCAGGCGGGGGCGGCGAGCCCCGGCAGGCGGCGACCAGGCGGGGGCGACGGGCGACGAGCCCCGGCAGGCGGCGGCGGCGGCGGCGGCGGCGGCAAGGACCGGAAGGCGGCGACCAAGCGGCGGCGGCGGCAAACAGACGACACGGCAACGATCTTCCACGTCGAAGGCGCACCCTGAGAGTAGCCCAGGCAGTGAAACTCTTCGATGAAGAAGAGAGGGAATCCAACCCTCGAATGGGGGATGTTACACCTTTTTTTTTTTTTTTTTTTTTTTTTCTTTATTGTATTTCAATTCCCCTATCGGGGCGGGCTGGCAGCAGCATATGCGCTGCTCTTCAGCCGAAAGACATAGAACAAAACAATAGAAGACATTTAAAAACAGCAAAGGAGAGAAGAAGGCGAACATAGATATAAAAAGGGAGAACATCATGGAAGGCAATATACAAAAAACGGGGTGACTGTAAAATGGAGATAAAAAACTGTTTAAAAGTAGCACACACAAAAAGCCACACACTGCGACGATTAAAAGAAACACAAGGCACAGTATGACTGGAGCATAAAGGTGTTGACGGCTGGCATAGCACACAGCGTAGCACTGATGGCGAACCTCAAGGCAGCACACAATTAAAATCACACCTCTTGACGCACACGAGAAAAGCACGAAACACAACACTGACGTGGCACACTGATGTTGATCAATACAGAGGATCTGCCAGGTTCAAGGAGATGAGGGAGACCTGAAGAAGGGAGGGAGGGGAAGAGATGGGGGAGGGGAAATGGGGGGCGCTCGGAAGAGGGCCAGGTAGGGAGGGATGTGGGAAGGAGAGAGGCAAGTATGGGGTGCAGGGTCTCAGGGGAGGGGGGGATGGAGGAAAATCCGCTCTGGGAGAAGGAGGAAAGAGGAGAAGGGGGCCCTGGGGAGGGGGGGGGGAACAAGGCCGGGTTATAGTTGGAAGGAAGGGTATATGTCACGGCGAAGTTCGTCATCCGGGAGGGGGAGGCGTTGGAAATTGCCCTGATGAAGGAGATGGAGGGTGTGGAGGTGGAGAGAGGGAGGGATACAGCGATAGAGGCGTGGCAACGGGCGGGGGGTGGAGAGGAAGGAGGAAACCAGAGGGTGGGGGGGATCAACCCTGCGAACAATGTAAAGGATGCGGAGATGTTGGAGGAACAAGAGGAGGTGGGGGAAGGGGATCAGTTCATACAGGAGCCGTATGTTACACCTTTTTTTTTTTTTTTTTTTTACTTTATTGTTATTTTAAAGCCTGTACAGCAGGCAGGCTGGCAGCAGCAGACTACGCTGCTCTTCAGCCATAGACGATACAAACAGTAAAAACAGGAGAAAAGCATAAAGGTTACAAAATGGTGGGCAATAAACAGGAGACATAGAGAAACAAACACGGAGCCGTTCACACTCGACGATAAGCCACACTGCAAACTGTTGAGACGACGCACGAAACACTGAAGGAGACGATGGCACTGGCGAACGATGGAGTGTGACGGTGAACACTGAACACTAAACACGACGGCACACACAAGACACTGATGGCGGTGATCTCCGGCGCGCGAAAGTCCACGTAGCGTGTGCGAGTCCGGGGACCTGCCAAGAGGGGAACAGGGGTGAGGTGGGGGAGAGGGGAGAAAAGGACGCCAATGGCGGAGGAGACGGGGCCAGGAAGGGGAGGGACAGGGGAGGGGAGGGGAGGCCCGGGGGAGGAGGGGAGAGAAAAGGAGGAGGGAGGGAAAAAGGGAGAGAGGGGAGGGAGGGTGCCCGGAGGAGCAAGCACAGGAGGAGGGCGGGAGGATCAAAGTTGGTAGGAGGGGTAGATGGAGGGGAGGAGGGCATCATCAGGGAGGGGTAGCTGGCGGAAGCCACCTTGGGAGAGGGTAAGGAGGGTGGAGAGATGGAGACCGGGTGGGACATGGGAGTACAGGCGCGGCAGCGGGCGGGGGTGGGAGAGGATCGGGGAGACGAGCGGGGGAGGGGGATCGAGTTCACGGGAGGTGTATAGGATTCGCATCCTTTCGAGGAAGAGGAGGAGGTGGGGGAAGGGGATAAGGTCATACAGGATCCGCGTGGGGGAAGGGAGACGGATGCGATAGGCAAGGCGGAGAGCATGGCGTTCAAGGATTAGGAGGGATTTATAAAAGGAAGGGGGGGCGGAGATCCAGGCTGGATGGGCGTAACAGAGGATAGGGCGGATAAGGGACTTATAGGTGTGGAGGATGGTGGAGGGGTCCAGACCCCACGTGCGGCCGGAAAGGAGTTTGAGGAGACGGAGGCGGGAACGTGCCTTGGCTTGGATTGTCTGGAGATGGGGAGTCCAGGAGAGGCGACGGTCGAGGGTGACGCCAAGGTACTTAAGGGTGGGGGTGAGAGCGATGGGACGGCCATAAACGGTGAGATAGAAATCAAGGAGGCGGAAGGAGGGAGTGGTTTTGCCTACAATGATCGCCTGGGTTTTGGAAGGATTGACCTTGAGCAACCACTGGTTGCACCAAGCGGTGAACCGGTCAAGATGGGATTGGAGAAGGCGTTGAGAGCGTTGCAGGGTGGGGGCAAGGGCAAGGAAGGCGGTGTCATCGGCAAACTGGAGAAGGTGGACGGGGGGTGACGGCGGCGGCATATCCGCCGTGTACAAAAGGTACAGAAGGGGGGAGAGGACGGAGCCTTGGGGCACACCGGCGGAGGGGAAAAAGGTGTAGGAATCGGTATTATGGATGGTGACATGGGAAGGACGGCGGGAGAGAAAGGAACCGATCAGACGAACGTAGTTAATGGGAAGGGCGAAGGTTTGGAGCTTGAAGAGGAGACCGGAATGCCATACGCGGTCATATGCGCGTTCGAGGTCAAGAGAGAGGAAGATTGCGGAGCGACGGGAATTGAGCTGTTCGGAAAGGAGATGAGTGAGGTGAAGGAGAAGATCGTCGGAAGAGAAGGACGGCCGAAAGCCACACTGGGTAACGGGGAGGAGGCGGTGCTGGCGGAGATGCAGGTGGATGCGGCGGGTGAGGATAGATTCCAGGACCTTGCTGAAGACCGAGGTAAGGCTGATGGGACGGTAGGAGGAGACGGCGGACGGCGGTTTGCCAGGTTTGAGGAACATGAGGATACGGGAGGTTTTCCACAGGTCGGGGTAGTAACCGGTGGACAGGACTACATTGTAGAGCCGGGCCAGGGTGGAGAGAAAAGAGACAGGAGCTTCACGAAGGTGACGGTAGGTAACACGATCGTGACCAGGAGCGGTGTTGCGTTTGGTGCGGAGTGTATTGATGAGATCCTGTGTGGTGATGGGGGCATTAAGGTCTGTGTGTGGAATGTTGTCCAAGTACTGGAAACCAGGAGCGAGGGGAGGGACAGAGGTGTCAGTTCGATCGCGGATATCTGGGAAGAGGGAGTAATCGAACTGGGGATCATCAGGAATGGAAAACACATCGGACAGGTAGGAGGCAAAGTGATTGGCCTTACTAAGGGCGTCAGGGAAGGGGTGATCATCGTGGAGAAGAGGATAGTAGGGGGAGGGTTTAGTTCCGGTAAGGCGACGGAAGGCGGTCCAGAACTTGGACGAGTTGATAGGGAGGGTAGCGTTTAAACGGGTGCATGTCTGTCGCCAGTCCCGGCGTTTCTTGGCCGCGAGCAAATTTCGAATGTGTCGCTGTAGTTGCCGGTGGCGTCGTAGGGTGTCCGGGTCACGCGTGCGGAGGAAGGCACGGTAGAGACGACGGGATTCACGGAGGAGGAGGACGGCCTGTGGCGGTAAGGTAGGACGGTGGGGGTGGATGGCAACAGTAGGGACGTGGGCCTCCACGGCCTCAGACAAGGTCTGCTGGAGAAAGGAGGCGGCATGGGTGACATCATCGGGACGGCGGTAGGCGAGAGGGTGGCTATCGACCTGAGTGGAGAGGGTATCCCGGTAGGCATTCCAGTTGGCACGGGAATAGTCATGGATGTACTTAGGGGGAGGGTCACGACGAGGGTCAGGGCGGGGGCGACGGCCGTCTGAAACGGTGAGGAGGACAGGGAGATGGTCGCTACCAATAGGCTCCAGGACATCCACCGTAATGCGACCAAGGAGGTTGGGGGAGGAGAGGATAACATCGGGAGTGGAGTTGGATTCGGGACGGGTGTGCTGGGGGATGGGGATGAGGTCACCTTGAAGGGAGGAGAGGAACCGATGCCACCGCCGTAACTGGGCAGCGGAGCGACTATGGATGTTGAGGTCGGCGGCGATCACATAGGAGGAGAAGGTACGATCGATGTGGGAGAGGAAGTCGAAAGGAAGAGGGGCGTTGGGGCGGACATAGATGGTGGCACAGGTAATGGTAAGGCCGGGGAAGAAGAGACTAAGGATCAGGTGTTCGGTGGGGTCGGGAAGGAGAGGCTGGAGCCGAACGGGGATCTGGCGGTGGTGGCCAATGGCAACTCCGCCACGCGCAACTGGGAGGGGATTATCGGAGCGGTGGAGGAGATAGGGGGAGGTGTGGATGGAGTGGTGGGGTTGGAGGAAGGTTTCATTGAGGAGGAAGGCATCCACACGGTGGGTAGCAAGGGTGTGCAGGAAGAGGTTCCTGTTGGCGGGAAGGGAGCGGACATTGTTGAAAAGGATACGATGCTGTCGCGCCATGATAAGGACTTAGACGAGGGTGTCAAGGCGGGAGAAGGTGAAATGGGCCTGGTTATTGGAAAAGGTGGCGTACATTTTAAGGTGGAATATGGAACGGGCGGCGAGGGAGATCTGTTGTAAGGTGTGGGGGCGCTGAAAGGGATGGACGTTTTGGAGGACAATGGTGAGGAACCTGATGATGTCCTCAGCAGTGGGGGGGGGACGAAGGGAATTGCCAGGAGGGGTGGGGGCGTCCAGGGGACGGACAGGGACGGTGAGTTCGGGAGTGGTGGGAGGGGGTCGGGCTTTACACTTCTGGGAGTAGGTGGGGTGGGGGAGGCTGCAGGTATTACAGGAGGGAGGGGATTGGAGGTTGGGGCACTGCCGGAGGAAGTGCGCTTGCCGACAATGCGGGCAGGTGGGGGCCTCGCGGCACTCTGCTGTTGGATGTGCATTGTAGCGCAGACACCTCTGGCAGCGCAGGGATTGAGGGGGGGAACGGGAGGGGTCGACCTGGTATCGCTGATTGAAGAGGAGGGCACCCTCCTTCAGGAGACGGTCAATGGAGGGGGCGTCCTCAGAGAAAACCCGCATAAGGCGGGTGGGGCCGGTCGCGTTGAAAATGCGGCGGACTGCCCGCACCTCCAGGGTGGGATGGGCCTTCAACTCCGCCAGCACCTCCTCCTCCGTGATCGACGGGCTAAGCCGAGTGATCACGGCGGTGAGGGTCGGCGGGCGACGCGGGGGTTGGGGTTGGCGGGTAGGAGATGGGGAGGGAGCAGGGGTAAGGGAGGCGTGAGGACCAAAACGGGTGATGGGGAGGCGGGAGAGGATGTCAGTATGGAGGGTTGGGCTGGGGGAGGAGATAAGGACAGAATCCCGTCTGGGAGTAAGGAGAGAGATGGGGGCGCCAGGGAAATGTTGGCGGAGGAGGAGGGAGAGATTCCGGGCCTCGAGGAAGGAAGGATCGGGACGGGACAGGAGATATTTGTAGAGACCGGGTGGGGAGGAGGAGGAGGAATGAGCGGGGCCTGGTGGGGAGACGTCCATGGCATTGTGGGGCGGGGATGGGGGGCGGGGTGGAGCCTTTTTAGGAGCAGAGGAAGTGGAGGCGCCACTAGGGCGTTTGACAGCGGCAGAGGGGCGGGTGGTGACAGGAGGGACGGGAACGATGGGGAGGTGGTGGGAAGGGACAGGTCCCGGCACGGACGCAGCAGTCGGCGCCGGAGATAGTGACTGTGACGGTGCAGGTGAATGTGGCAGTGATGGTGATGGTGACGACGATGACGATGACGGTTGCGGCGGCGGTGGCGGTGGCGGTGGTGACGGTGACGGCGACGGGGAGAGCTGGGCGTGGGCAGTGGCCCGACGGGCCACCACCCTAGCCGGAGCTGCAGTGACAGGCTGGGGGAGTGGAGGGAAAGGATCAGAACGGGAGGAACAGGCGGGAGAGGGGGCGACAAAGAGCGAGGGCGAAGGGATAGAGAGGAGGGGAGGGATGGAAGGAGGGGGGTGGGACTGGGCACACCAAGTGATAGTGGTGGAGGCGGCGGAAGGGGACGTATACACGATGGCGGTGGTGGTAGTAGTGACGGTGGTGGTGGGGGCGGACATGACGACAAGAAGAAGAAAGAAAAACACAGCACTAAAAGGACAGGACACACACTGGGAGACGACGGACGGCGACGGCGACGGCGACGGCGACGGCGACGGCGACGGCGACGGCAACGGCGAGAGGCAGGGACGCTGCTGCCGCGGACGGGGCCGGGGCGGCGGCGGCGGCTGCGGCTGCTGCTGCGGCTGCTGCTGCTGGCTGGACTGCTGCTGGCTGGACTGCTGCTGGCTGGACTGCTGCTGGCCGGCGGGACTGCTGGGGGACCACTGCTGCGGCTGCTGCTGCTGCTGCTGCTGCTGCTGGCTGGACTGCTGCTGGCTGGACTGCTGGGGGACCACTGCTGCAGGCCGGGACCGGGACAGGGAACTGCTGCTGGCTGGCTGGCTGGCTGGCTGGCTGGCTGGCACCTGTAACCCTAGCACTTCGATTAGCGCGAAAATGGCACTATCGAAGGGCGGTAACCTTGCGGTGTACCGCCGGAGATGTATGTTACACCGAACATAGCTCGCTTATATAAAAATCGTGTTACCAATATTATAACAGGGTACGAAGTATTTTCGTCATAAATAATAAGAACATGTGACTACTTATAGCTATTTTATCAACGAACTAAAATTAATTAACTAATACAGCCAAAAATATGCTTATTCCTTCCAACATTTTCTTGCCAGACTCCTTAATGGGAAGTAAAATAAAAGGCTAATTGGTACGGCAGGGTTTCATATTACGGCCGACAGATGTCAGCTCGATGCGATGCCACAGGCGTCTAAAGCTAGCGAAATGAGGGATGCTCAACTACCGGACCTACCGATAGATGGCTCTACCAGCGGATTACTGTCGTCTGTATTGCCCGCCGTATTCGAATTTGCCAAGAAGTTTCTCTCGGTCTGTACTGTGTATAAGGAATTAAGGATTATCGAAATGGTGATTTCTTGTTCCGCTTTCAATTGTACGAAGCGATGGAGTAAGGAAAGTGACTTACCATTTCACAGGTCATAGGACTACCGATACAATACGATAACCTAAATTATGAAGAAAATGTTTTGATATTATATAAGCCAGTTATTTACTGTGATTCTTTTCTTATGTATGTATTTAATTACTGTATAAAACATTGTTTTACATAATGCTGAAGAAAAGGTCTTTAGTTCTGTTTCTCCCCTTTCTATAACTATGTGAATATCGTACTGAAACTAAAACCCTCTGTAAACTTTGACGAAGCCAATTGTATGAAAAGTGCTGAAAGGCTAATAAAAATATTCTATTCTAACAACACAGACTTAGTGCGTTTGCTAATTCGATGTTTTTGAACAGGTTTCCTCTTTAGCACGCAGAGCTGCTAAAGGAGTGGATTACTTCCTTTTTTTTTTTTTCTTTATTGTAATTTCATTCCCCTGCCCCCATATGGGCAGGGGAGGGCTGTCAGCAGCACAATCCAACGCTCTTCAGCCGAGTGACATGACAACTAAAACAAGAATAAAATAATACATACATAAGGAGATAAAAAGGGGAACATAAAACAGAGTAATGGGAGAAAATGGAGGTTAAAATACACTGACACGTAGACGTTCATTGGGGACAGTTAAAAAAGTCACCAGAAAGTTAAAAAACACAGTTGGCGATTCTTAAAACACAGAGAAGACACTGGATGCGCATGCACAGGTTAAAAGTTGGCCACAGTATTAGAAACACTCCGAAACAACACACTTAAAACCCACTTGGAGCACACACGACGAAGAATAAAACTACCAGGTGGGACCTGCCGAGGGAAAGGTCAGAGAGGATGGGAAAGGAGGGGAGAGCATGGGGCAGCTGGGGAAGCGGCGGGATGAAGAGAGGAGGGGCAACCGTGGGTTCACGAAGAGGCAGGAGACACGTGGGGTGGGAGAGGAAAAGGGAAGACAGGGCAGGAGGGAGCGCAGAGACACTGAAAGAAGGCACAACAGATGGAGGGGGAGTAGGAGGGGGAATCCGCTCAGAAGGAGGGAGGGGGGGGGGAGAGGGAGCCCTGAGGAGGAGGCAGGAAGAGGGGGTTAGAGTTGGTAGGAAGGGTAGATGTCAGGGCGAAGCTCATCATCCGGGAGGGGTAGACGGTGGAAGTTGTGTTGGGAAAGGAGACGGAGGGTGTGGAGATGGAGAGAGGGAGGGACACAATGGTAAAGGCGTGGCAACTGGTTGGGAATGGAGAGGAAGGGAGACACCAGGGGGTGAGGGGGATCAAGGCGGCGGACAATATATAGTGTGCGGATGTGTTCAAGGGGAGAGGCGGAAATCCAAGGGATGCTGGCATAACAAAGGATGGGGCGGAGGATTACTTCCGTGAAGTGGAAAGATTTTAATCCTACGTCTTGCAGTTTTCCTTGCGGAAACCTTTTCCGACAAGATGATTACGTAATGAGCCCTGGAACGTGGAAGAAACGTGCCATCAGTTTTTAACTTTACGACACCTTTGATGCCACCAAATAAACAGCCACGACGACATGCTGTTACGATTTTGAGTGACAACGATGCTTCTCCATGTTATGGCCGACGCGATGCCAGAATGAGATTTTCACTCTGCAGCGGAGTGTGCGCTGAAGTTTCATATCAGCGCACACTCCGCTGCAGAGTGAAAATCTCATTCTGGAAACATCCCCCAGGCTGTGGCTAAGCCATGTCTCCACAATATCCTTTCTTTCAGGAGTGCTAGTTCTGCAAGGTTCGCAGGAGAGTTCTGTAAAGTTTGGAAGGTAGGAGACGAGGTACTGGCAGAAGTAAAGCTGTGAGTACCGGGCGTGAGTCGTGCTTCGGCAGCTCAGTTGGTAGAGCACTTGCCCGCGAAAGGCAAAGGTCCCGAGTTCGAGTCTCGGTCGGGCACACAGTTTTAATCTGCCAGAAAGTTTCAAAGCAGATGTTGACAGATGTGAAAATTACTGAACTATCAGTTTAATAAGCCACAGCTGCAAAATACTAACACAGATTCTGTACAGACAAATGGACAAACTGGCAGAAGCTGACCTCGGGGAAGAACAGTTTGGATTCTGTAGAAATGTTGGAACACGTGAGGCAATACTGACCCAACGACGTATCTTAGAAAATAGATTAAGGAAAGGCAAACCTACGTTTCTAGCATTTGTAGACTTAGAGAAAGCTTTTGACAATGTTGACTGGAATACTCTCTTTCAAACTCTAAAGGTGGCAGGGGTAAAATACAGGGAGCGAAAGGCTATTTACAATTTGTACAGAAACCAGATGGCAGTTATAAGAGTCGAGGGACATGAAAGGGAAGCAGTAGTTGGGAAGGGTGTGAGACAGGGTTGTAGCCTCTCCTTGATGTTATTCAGTCTGTATATTGAGCAAGCAGTAACGGAAACAAAAGAAAAATTTGGAGTAGGTACTGAAAGCTTTGAGGTTCGCCGATGACATTGTAATTCTGTCAGAGACAGCAAAGGACTTGGAAGAGCAGTTGAAGGGAAGGACAGTGTCTTGAAAGTTGGATATAAGATGAATATCAACAAAAGCAAAATGACAATAATGGAATGTAGTGAATTAAGTCGGGTGATTCTGAGGGAATTAGATTAGGAAATGAGACACTTGAAGTTGTAAAGGAGCTTTGCTATTTGGGGAGCAAAATAACTGATGATGGTCGAAGTAGAGAGGATATAAAATGTAGACTGGCAATGGCGAGGAATGCATTTCTGAAGAAGAGAAATTTGTTACTATTGAGTAAGTGTCAGGAAGTAGTTTCTGAAAGTATTTGTGTGGAAGTGAAATGTGGACTATAAATGTTTGGAAAAGAAGAGAAAAGAAGCTTTTGAAATGTGGTGCTGCAGAAGAATGCTGAAGATTAGATGGGTAGATCACATAACTAATGAGGAGGTATTGAATAGAATTGGGGAGAAGAGGAGTTTGTGGAACAACTTGACAAGAAGAAGGGACCGGTTGGTAGGACATGTTCTGAGGCATCAGGGGATCACAAATTTAGCATTGGAGGGCAGTGTGGCGGGTAAAAATCGTAGAGGGAGACCAAGAGATGAATACACTAAGCAGATTCAGAAAGATGTAGGTTGCAGTAGGTACTGGGAGATGAAGAGGCTTGCACAGGATAGAGTAACGTGGAGAGCTGCATCAAACCAGTCTCAGGACTGAAGACCACAACAACAACAAACAATTGAAAACCCTTATGTTGTTTGCATTAATAAGTCTTCTTTGTACATATTTTTCAGTGACTGTGCATTTCTTATTGTTCTCATTCCTTATTATCATTTTTAAAGCCATACGGTCACAAAAGCTTGTGTCTGTTACTTCAATATTGTACTCAATGCTTTGCTTGTTGGTAAATATGTGATCAAGTGTTGTTTAAGACCCATCCCCATATCTGGTAATTTCCTGCACCAAGGTTGCATTTTGTATGAGTTAAACAGATTTAATAATTGGACCTTGTTCTTATTACTTTTGTTAAAACTAATTTTAAATTCACCATAACTACTATGTATTTTGACCTGCCTCTCAATTCAATTACAGTATCATCTATATAATATAAGAATTGGGTAAAGTCACCTGATGGGGATCTATAGATGCAAGCAACGATAGTCTGACAATCAGTAAATTCACAATTACAACATTCAAAATATTTTTCTGCACACTTCACCTTGCTAAGTTTTGCCTCTTTATATTTAACATTACTTCTAACATAGATGCTTACACCTCCACATTTATGAGTTTCCCTGCAAAAGCTACTTATTAAGCCAAAGTCTGGTACATTTGCTGCACAATTCTGAGTGTCCCAAAGCGAGTGCTCATTGATACACAGCACAGAAAAATTACTTCCAGCTCACACATTTTGTTGCCTAGTCCCTGTACATTCGATACAGCAAAGTCGAGCCACCTAGATTTTTTCGCAGTGCTCACCCTAGTGTCCCCTTCAGTCTTCTTGGTAGAAAAAAATTCTTCAATTGCGATGATCTCGTGACTCTTCTGATTGGCAGTCTGCTGATTGTTTCTACTGGACTGGATGCTGTTGTTGACAATGGTGGTGTGTCTGCTGCTGCTGCTAAAGCTGACAGATTCTCTGCTGCTACTGGTTGTTGTTGTTGATCTGCAACTGATAATGGAGATGTTGTTGTTGTGCTGTCTCTGGTATTGACAGACACTCAACTGTCGCTATTCTTCTTTGTGCAAGTAGGTCCGTCTCCTTATACAGTGTCTTCCTTCCTGCCACATCGTTTGCTGCTTCTTCTAACTTTTTCACTGATCTCTTGGGTATGTTTACTTCTCGAGTACTTGTGATGTAAATAGGTACATTTTTCACTTTTAAGGATTCTCTTGTTATTTGTGTCAGTAACCATTCTCACTGATGCTTTACCTGAGACTGCAGTATCCTTCCATTTTAGCTCTATTGCTGTTTTGTACAATTCCCTGTTTGTTTCCACTGATACATGAATTTTTGTAGCCATAAGTTCTTCACCAGTTGCATTTTGCATTTAGGTGCTGTCCATGTGCTGTATATAGCTCCTTGTTACTAGGAGTATTAAATGAAACAAGTATTATGGATGCCTTTCACTATTTTTTTTTTTTTTTTAGTTTTCTGCTTGTGGATTGAATTTCTTGGTTTACACAACACCAATCAGGCAGGTGCCTGTGTGATACTCCAGCTACAATCACATTTTTATTTTGTAATGCTGACAAGGGTTTTTGTAATGAACAATTTGCCAACTTGGCTTCATCCTTTGCTACGTCATTAGCCCCTGCCCAAATAACTGAAAATCTTCTTTTGCCAGCTTGTGAAGGTTACTGTATTTTTGTAATATTACACACTTGTGGGGGCACCTGGTATCACCTTCCCTTCAATGTCATATTTATTTGAAGTTAAATTTAAAATGTTTCTTGCACTGTCTCTGCCATGGCTAGCAGAGGCAACAAATATTTTGGGTCTCCTACTCACTAACTGACTCTCAGGAGCAAAGTTTTGCATGTTCATTGCTGCACCCTTAGATTGCTTTCCTTTTAAAACTTCATTCTTTGTTGTGGTATGCACACTGTATTGTGAATAGCGCTTTATGTTGGACGCCTCGAATCTGTAGTTTTTACACATTTCTTTCTTCGCTGATTCTCGCTTCTGGAATTTGTTTATTAATACACATATAATTCTTTTCGAATACTTGACAATCACTGCATTTCCAGCTTTTCACTGTATCTGTCGCATTTACACACGAGTTATGGAATTTCCTCTTACACTTTGCACAACTGACACATTTTCTTGCTGTTTTGTTACAGGAACACGGTTTGTTCCACATATCCTCACTTATTTCCTAAATAGTATTCAAATTTTCCAAACTGTTTGCGGCCAATGTGCGCGAGTTAGTTACAAAACACAGTAAGTCCCTGTTCTTTCAACAGAGCTCTGTACTTTTAGTTACACTCAAAGAACAATTACTAATCCACATGTGCACACCATAATATGTTTAGATTAAGTCTGTTTCTTCAGGGGATATTCACGTAAATACTGAGTAAAGAATTCAGTGCTAAGCTGTCTTCAGCTACATTTGCTGTGGAAGTACCCGGCTCACAGCTGAGGCCAATTCAGCAGTTGTCTTGTAATATAGTAGCAAAATTTCCCGCCTACCAAAATAGTAATTTAACACTCACTCCAAAAAGTGTTAAAATTCTTCTTACACTTGCATAACTTTTAAATGTATTGTAATATCACAATTATGACCTGAAATCAATTTTTAACAAATTGAAAAAAGCTGCTGAATTGTATACTTCACTGCAGTGTAACTAAAGAAGCATTTTCCTTTTTTATTGTTTGTTGTAAAATGTTAGCTATTGCCACTGTGTGTTCTGTCATTGGATATTCCACAATTTAAATATTACAGTAGTTTCACTGACCAAGTGCGGATGACGGTGTGAGGGAGATTTATGTGGTATAATTTTAAATTTCTACAATATTTATGGGTATTTTCATTTGTACAATTGAAAGTACTCCCAAACACGATACCTTGGTTCCATCAGAGAATATTTCCACCGCTTTAGGATTTTTTTGTCATGAAATATTTTTTCTGATTGAAGGCATGAACATGTAGCTTCGCACTATCTGTGTAAAGAAGCTTGGGAAGACATCTATGAATGTAAGAGTACAAATGATATGTTCAACAAATTCCTAAATAGTTTTAGCTATTATTTTGAACGTTGCTTTCCACTCCATAAAAAAGACAGTCACAAAAAAGTATCTGAAAATACAATGGGTCACAACAGGGATACAAATATCTGTGAAGAAAAAGAGATTACTTCATGAAATATCTAGACAGCATACCACATCCCCAGAATTTGATTCCTATTTTAAGAATTACATAAAGATTTTAACTAAAGTCATAAAAGAAGGAAAAAATGGCAAACAGTTCCTTCATAGCAAATGCACAAAATAAAATGAAAGCCATATGGGACATTGTAAGGCGTAAAACAGGAGTAAAATGGAGAGAATACCGTTATATCAAACTGAACGAAAACACTTCTGTAGTATCTGATCCCCAGCAGATAGCAAATAATTTTAATTCATATCTCTCAGAGGCAGCTGAGATTCTGGTGAAGCAAAACTTTCAATATGCCGTCACTGCAAATCAGATTAAAACTATCCCTAGTAACAAGTCTCTCTTCCTGTACCCAACAAATGAACAGGAAGTGGTAAAAACAATAGGGGAGCTAGAATCAAAATTTTCCTCTGGTACTGACAACATACCAGACCATATCATTATAAAATGTGCACCCTTAGTAACTAGGTCCATGGCAGACATATGCAATAGTTCCTTTTCTCAGGGAATCTTCCCAGAAAGGTTAAAAATAGCTAAAGTGAAGCCACTGTACAAAAAGGGTGAAAAAGCAGATATAACAAATAATAGGCCGGTCTCTCTACTATCTGTTTTTTCTAAAATAATTGAAAAAATCATCTATAAAAGACTCGTACACTTCACTGAAAAAAAATTTTTTTTCTCAGCTACACAGCACAGTGTCCGAAAATGTTAATCCACTGAGACAGCTATTATCGATTTCTTAAATGAAGCTTTAAATGCATTAGATAAAAAAGAACACATAGCAGCAATATTCCTAGACCTTTCAAAAACATTTGACATTATTAACCATGGTCTATTGCTTAGAAAGCTAGAAAATGTTGGTGTCAGAGGCCCAGCCTGTGAGTGGGTAAAGTCATATCTACAAAACAAGACACCAAATAGTTGAAGTCTTGTACAAAGAAGGAAAAAATTTAACTTCCTATCAATCAGAAAAACAGTGTGTTAAATACGGTGTGCCACAGGGTTCTGTACTGGGACCAGTCTTGTTCTTGCTGTTTGTAAATCACCTAGAACCATCCATCCCTAACTATAAGTACATTAAATATGCCGATGATACAAATATACTTATCAAAGGAAAGACCCCAAAAGAGCTCAAAAATGAAATAAAAAAGAGCACTTCACAGGTATCCGAATGGTTCGCAGTGAACAACTTAATAATAAACACACATAAAACAAACACTGTGCATTTACACACAGTGCAGAATAAACAGCCTTTAACTGCAACCACAGAACTGTTAGGAAAAAGACTTGAAATTGTAAATAAGACCAAATTCCTTGGAGTTTGGATCCAAGATTACCTAAGATGGCAGAAACACACACAACACCTATGTAGTAAATTAAATATCATTTGTTATAGTATAAAAATTCTTGCTGGATGCACATCAATGCAAGGCATAAAAAATGTGTACTATGCCCAAGCAGAATCACTACTAACATATGGTTTAATTGGCTGGAGAAATTCACCACACAGAAAAAGCTGTTTTATTGCACAAACGGGTATTATAACAGCCTATGAAGGCTCAGCACCTCGATCTTCATGCAAACCCTCATTTAAAAAGCTTCATATTCTTCCATTACCATGACTATATATCCTAGAAACAATAATGTTTGTATGGAAAATCACAGATGAAAATAGCAAGATTGCTCCAAAAAACCAAAATATCCATTCATACAACACAAGGAATAATCAAGATTAACATATGCAGTTTTCACATACAACACTAAAACAAAAAGGACCCTTGCAAACAGGAAAAAAACTGTATAACAAGCTACCTAAAACAGAATTAAGGTAATAACTGGCATGCATAAATTCAAAACTGCAGTGAGTGACTGCTTGGTACAGAATTGCTACTACAGTGTTGATGAATTTTTATCTACTTTGTAAATATGTGAGAAATTTAAATAGTTTATTCAATTAAGGCCAAAATAAGAAATGTGTACATGTAGATTTATCTGTGTATTATATGTGGTCTATTACATATATGTGTGAGTCTGTATAATGAATGCCAAAAGTATGAAATGTGTGCATATAAAATTTATTTGTGTATTTGTGAAATGTTATTTCCATATGTTAGAGTTATATTGCTATATACTGAAAACCATACAACAGTTTTTCTGGTAAACTTTACTGCAAATTACTTGACTTGTCCTATATCATTATGTACCCCTGTTCAGTGTATGATTCACGGGACCAATAAATATAGAATACAAATAATCAGATACTGAAACTGGAGTGGCAACTGTGTAAACCACTGCTGTGTAAATAGTAATTTGTTCCTTACTTGAGTGTGCACTCCTCACCTCATCCTGATGAGCAATAAAGGTCTCACTGAACTTAATCTGGAGTGCACTATACTGTTTCCTACACAGAACACTGAATGCAGCATGACCAGTAATGGGTTTTCACCGCCACACTGGTGGGCAAACAGCATCAGGGTCTGCTCTGGCTGTTGGCAGTCACCGTGTGAAATATAACATTATGGGAGTAAATAAGTTAAATGTACTATTGTATTCTTTTATTTCTAAAATTTAAAGATGTGTATCCAAATAGCATACCAAAATTTTTGGAGGTCTCTAAATGATTCACTAGAACAACGAAACAGCAAGATAATATTTCATACCAAATACATGATTTTTATCCACTTTGAGTAAATATTCATCAATCCATTTTCACTAAAAATATATCTTATATCTCATTATGGTTCAATATATTATACAGCTTCAGAAATTGTACATTATGATTTTTGATTGATATACAGGAAGACAAAATCTATTGCATATCAAAATTCAGCACTTTGATTTGACTTTTCATTAAATTACATGTGTAAATTAAACATTGAAACCACACAAATGAATAACTATATCCTTCAGGTATTTGAGAAAATAAATGGATGAAAAGGCAATTATTTACTGTACTGATAAAAATGGAAGTGATAGATATCATACAATCTTACAAGTTTTCTATTGAAGATAAACAGGAGACAACAAACTGAAATTAAAGAGGTTCCACTGCACCCCTCACTATCTCGATTGTTGGCTGGTAGGGTAGGGAGGGAAAGAGTGAGGGGAAACTGGAGAATGTGAGGTCATGTACGAAGCCATGCAAATTTATTTTTCTATAATAGAAGTACCATTGCCCTGTATGGATTAGAATAATGATAGTCATTTATCTTGATATGTGTTAATTTGTTTTTGAACTTTTGCAGACTTGTAACTTTCTATAGAGTTAACACACACCTCTACAGACTTTTAGTTCTTTTTTATATCTAACCACAATCACTGAAAGTTGCAAATGTGAAAAAAGTCAGATGTTTTAATCGAAAATGTGTACCTTTTATTGTTTATATAGAATGAACTATTAATATGTGTGTTCATCACGTTGCTTACAGAATTGACCAAATACCTGCTTCCAACCCATCTGTTCTAAAATAGTCGTCTGGAAGTTAAATAAGTTGTGTCAACATTTGCTCTCATAGAAGCTAACACTATCGGAACAGCTGCTGACTTTCCAGGTAGTAATGAATTATTGGATGGTGCCCTATAGTGATTTACATATACCAGTATATGGATGCTCACCTTATCGGATTTTAGCTGTTTCTTGCCGATGCTGTGATTGATCTGTTTAGTCTGTGGAGGACCAAATAGGTAGCATAAAATGTCTGCTTCAAGTATATAATAAATGCATTATTTCCTTAACACATTCCGTAATTCATCATGTATAACTGTAGAGAGAATCTAAACATTGCCATTGTTTACGAGAAATAGCATTTGTTGTCAAGTACACAGCTCGTACTAGGTAAAAGAAAAAAAACAATAAACTGTTAAGCATAGTGCTGTGCTAAGGCCATTAATTTTTATTTCCTGGGATACATAAAGAGTCCAGTGCAGTTATAATGAAATATTGGTTTACCAAGAGCTGTTACTTACATTAGAAATAGATGTGTGAGCTAGCTTATGCCTTACGGGAAGTTAATTAATGCCTTTTCCAGTCTTCTCAGTTAATTATTAAACAACTTTTCAGAAGGAGCAGCCTTTGTTATACATTTAAGTGGTGATTCTTTGGCTACACACAGGTCAGCTTTCTAACTTGTGTATTAATAATGGTTTCTATGACCACACAAATGGATTTGGATCGTGCAAAAATTGCTTTAAATGATCATGAAAAAAAAACCCTCCAAGGGCACCATAAAATTCTTTAAAAAACTGTTCTTCCAGTGTTCATTACACCACAGTCAAATTGGAAAGAATACTTGTGTGTTGAACCTGAATAATGAAATGCAGTGTCCTCACACAAAAACTATATATGGATGTAAGAAGAATGGGTAAATCACTTGACTGAACAAGCTACAAGGCAGATTGCTATGGAGTGCACAGCTCTCTCAGCAGGAAGAAACAAGAGCAAATTACACAAGCGGTGTTACGAAGAGTGTCGTCATAAACCTTTCACATTATTTCCACTTTCCTGCAAATTTAACTGAATCCAGTTCATGTTGACTTTCTTCTCATATGGCTGTAACTGTTCAGATTGTGAAAATTGTACTAAAAATTTATGGCAAAACACTATGAAGCTTTTCTTACTCTAGTTTCTGGTTCGTAAAGTATTCTTGTAACAATTCTTACTGTGAGAGTCCATAAAAATTTGTTCTACGCCCTTCCGGTATCATGGTACATCTATAATTTGCACCACATAATGCAACGTCACTGCAGATTTGATTCAGAAGTTCAAATGATGAGAGAGATATAAGGTATTTATTGTGCTACACAGTTTTAATTAAAAAATTGTCTCCAGAAAACACTTGTTTTTCTGCTTTCAGATGTATATATAATACTACTGCGAATGTATCTGTTATCCTGTAAATAATGATAAAATAGGATACTCTGCTGTCTGAGAAGATGATCAGATGTAAAAGGACTACACTAACAGCTATGTTAAGTTAATTGTGGTCACGAAGACAGGCTACAGCTTACCTTACAGATGACAGTGAAAGCAAATCGCAGTTTCTGCTATCATCTGTAATGTAAGTAGTAGTCTGTCTTCCTGCTGGGATAAAGCTGTGTGTTATTTAAATTTGTTGTTGATGCTGTGATACATACAGGTTCTGCATTTTGAAAATTCCAGTAACACTTCGAAGTAAAGTAAACGAGACATTGGTACTTTGTGTTACTGACAGCTCGATGACATCAGGTTCAGTAAACAATTTAATTAAATATCTGAGACCAGTCCTTAATTGGAGGAAACCAGCTCTGACAGGTGAATTGTCAACCAACAAATAATTTTAATCTTATAAAAATTACTTAATCATATTTTTTCACTCAATGGGATTGTATGCAGTTTTATTTCTAACACTTTGCTGTGTCATTTTCAACACTGTATTTACCTTTTTTCCTTACATTTCTTCTTCCTATCATTCTTTCTTCATTTGGAATCGGCTTGTCACTGATAACCTGTAACTGAATGCAAACCAGAACTCCTCATCAGTTGGCAACTCGGCAGTTCACATAGCCTGTGTGAGGATTTTCTAGGATATATTGCATGTCGTGAGGTTCTGGTTAGGTTATCAAATGACTTTCAATTCAGGGCTACAAAATGTCATATCTGCCACAGTTATGCCACTGGTCAAGCCAAAATCAGTTGTCGGCAGAGCGTCTCGTAGTCCTGTCATCTCACGATGGCCACTTCTGACACTGCACGGAGTTATATGTATACGTCTCTCACCCTTTTGTAATCCCAACCTGCGCTCTAGCTCTACCGAGTTGAACCTATTTTTTTTTTAACATGAAAATCAAATTGAGCAGCACTTGCTGAGTGACCCGCTCTGTTTGTTGCCTATAATACAGCGGCAGCAACACTGCAGCAACAACTGACAGGTGGCAATGTACAAGCAATTTTAATGAAGCTATACCACTATGTTCAGGTTGAAAGAAATGGTTTCTACGGTTTGTAATAGTTGGGGGGCTGATGTGTAAAATAGTTGTCAGCTTATGAACCTATTGATAGGGCATGTTTAGCATAATTGTCTTCCCAGTTAAGTTTACTTTTTGTAAATCCACATATATGGTAATTAGATTTTCCTACATAAATATTCTTCACATCTCCTTTGTTTGCAAAGAATATTAATTCCACATTTATTGAAACCACAATAAGCCACTTCACTTGTTGGAAAGCAGTGTAGCATCCATTTCTTTGCTAGATGTGATTGGTGTGATGTCCAGTAAAATTTTACTCCAACACTACATCAACAATCTGCTTCCATAAATTCAGAACTTTATTATTCGTCAAAACCTATGAACTGAATGGAATTTTCACTTGTACTGAATTAAATTAATTAACAATAACAGATGTTAAATAATTAACGATAACAACGTGTGTGTTTTTGACCGTGAGAAATATTTTATTAACTGTTCCAGGTAAAACAAAGAATTTCTTTAGACAAATGCAGGGACATTTCCCCATCCCCTTTTTCGGTTCTGCCTTTGCTGTTAAGAGTGTGTGCTCTAGGCATGGTGTTTTGGGGCCAAAATATTATAAAAGTAAATACATTGATGTGCCTGAGCACTTGGTAATACTATGCTGTATTAAGATATACTAACTTTCCATAAAACAAGTTTGTTACATGGAAAGTGTACTAAATAAAATTTATAGTAGTACTTTATCCTTTTAGGAAGAACATGTGTATCTTCAGAAGAGATTGAGAATCTTGGATACAAAGAAAAGCAATTGCCCAGCTGCTCCAAACATGAAGTTAAGCAGTTAGTAAATAGACACAGGGATACCAAGGCAAAAGTGAGTATCCAGTCTGGGTTCTGCTTGGAGAAAATTTGAATGACCAGTTGACAGTATACTTAAAAATTACTTGTTTTTAATGCTCTTAATTAAATAATTGATAAATTTGTTTTGTCCTACAGGTTCTTGCAAGGCTACACAAGGATTTAGCATTGCCAATCCCACCAACTAGTTACTTGCATTACTACTTAACTGTTTCCCAAGCAAGCACACACACACATGGTACCAAACATGTTGAGGCAAGTTGGTACATATGTCCTTCATACATAAATGAAATAAAAAAATTCGTACTCAATGGAGAGACATCTCACAGTCATTAAGTTGGCTCTAGATAGATTTGTTGATAAATTTTGCTGGGACACACATACTGGGTCAAATGAATATTACATTTTACTGCACTGAGAAAGCAATTTACAGTCAAATATATCAGACTTTGTATGGTACAAATAAAGTATTGTTTGATGAGACTAGACTGCAGAATTAGGTTGATGAGTGGGATAAGGAATTGAGCAATCACATGATTCATTATAGACATTGTATGGTTGCCAATGGAGAAGTGAAACCATTACTTTTTTGCTGTCAGAGGTGTTGGCAAAGAGATCTTTTGAAGTATGGGGATAATTGTTAGACGCTACATACAAAACAACAACATATGATATTCGTTTATTTTTTATAGCTGTGAAGAGTAATGTGGACTATTTGGTTGTCTCTTTTTTTCATTTAGTTTCACAATGCAAGTTCCATCCATCAAGTGTTAGACATTTTCAAGGACTGGAACCAGGGATTGGAATCCCCTCTACTGGGTTACTGATTTACCGAGTCCATTGGAAACAGGCATGGGGAAGATGGTTGGAAAAAAATGTAATCTTTATGACATTTCTAGATATATGGCAAGAAACTGCAAAATCGTCAACAGAGGGAGGATTTAGAGATCGTATAGGAGAGTTGCGAATGCATGAGGTTTTTCAGAGAAACTAGCATGTGTGGCCATACTTTAAACAACAGTGGCTATTGGTATGTGAAAGATGGGTGGAAGTGTTTGAAGACAAGGGCAGGTCTGTAACGACTGACACTACAAATTGGGTTGAAGCTATGAACAAGATTATAAAACATTTT